>NC_046172.1:115334679-115634679 GCF_011064425.1 Rattus rattus
GATCTGCTGATTTTTGAAATTCCTCTGATTCTGTAGTTATGTTCCCTGTACATTTCTGACTTTGTTAATTTGGACACACTCTCTGTGTCCTCTCGTTAGTCTGGCTAGGGGTTTATCTATCTTGTTGATTTTCTCAAAGAACCAACTTTTGGTTCTGTTGATTCTTTCTATGGTCCTTTTTGTTTCTACTTGGTTGGTTTCAGCTCTGAGTTTGATTATTTCCTGCCTTCTACTCCTCCTGAGTGTATTTGCTTCTTTTTGTTCTAGAGCTTTTAGGTGTTCTGTCAAGCTGGTGACATATGCTCTCTCCTGTTTCTTTCTGCAGGCACTGAGCTATGAGTTTTCCTCTTAGCACAGCTTTCATTGTGTCCCATAAGTTTGGCTATGTTGTACCTTCATTTTCATTGAATTCTAAGAAGTCTTTAATTTCTTTCTTTATTTCTTCCTTCACCAGGTTATCATTGAGTAGAGCATTGTTCAACTTCCACGTATATGTGGGAGTTCTTCCCTAATTGTTATTGAAGACCAGCTTTAGGCCGTGGTGGTCTGATTGCACGCATGGGATTATTTCTATCTTTCTGTATCTGTTGAGGCCCGATTTTTGACCAATTATATGGTCAATTTTGGAGAAAGTACCATGAGAAAGTGCTGAGAAGAATGTATATCCTTTTGCTTTAGGATAGAATGTTCTATAAATATCTGTTAAGTCCATTTGGTTCATGACATCTCTTAATCTGTGTTTGTCTCTGTTTAATTTCTGTTTCCATGATCTGTCCGTTGATGAGAGTGGGGTGTTGAAATCTCCTATCATCATTGTGTGAGGTGCAATGTGTGTTTTGAGCTTTAGTAATGTTTCTTTTATGTATGTAGGTGCCCTTGTATTTGGAGCAGAGATATTTAGGGTTGAGAGTTCATCTTGGTGGATTTTTCCTTTGATGAATATGAAGTGTCCTTCTTCACCTTTTTTGATGACTTTTAGTTGAAAATCGAATTTATTTGATATTAGAATCGCTACTCCAGCTTGCTTCTTCCAACCATTTGCTTGGAAAGTTGTTTTCCAGCCTTTCACTCTGAGGTAGTGTCTCTCTTTGTCTCTGAGGTGTGTTTCCTGTAGGCAGCAGAATGCAGGGTCCTCATTGCGTATCCAGTTTGTTAATCTATGTCTTTTTATTGGGGAGTTGAGACCATTGATGTTGAGAGATATTAAGGAATAGTGATTATTGTTTCCTGTTATATTCATATTTGATTGTGAGGTTATGTTTTTGTGCCTTTCTTCTCTTTGTTTTGTTGCCAAGACGATTAGTTTCTTCCTTTTTCTAGGGTGTAGCTTGCCTCCTTATGTTGGGCTTTACCATTTATTATCTTTTGTAGTGCTTGTTTTGTAGAAAGATATTGTGTTCTCTTAGGGTCTGTATGACACCTGTTCAGGATCTTCTGGCTTTCATAATCTGGTGCGAGAAGTCTGGTGTGATTCTGATAGGTTTGTCTTTATATGTTACTTGACCTTTTTCCCTTACTGCTTTTAATATTCTTTCTTTATTTTGTGCATTTGGTGTTATTACTATTATGTGACAGGAGGAGTTTCTTTTCTGGTCCAATCTATTTGGAGTTCTGTAGGCATCTTGTATGCTTATGGGTATCTCTTTCTTTAGGTTAGGGAAGTTTTCTTCTATGATTTTGTTGAAGATATTTATTGGTCCTTTGAGCTGGGAGTCTTCACTCTCTTCTATACCTATTATCCTTAGGTTTGATCTTCTCATTGAGTCCTGGATTTCCTGTATGTTTTGAACCAGTAGCTTTTTCTGCTTTACATTATCTTTGACAGTTGTGTCGATGATTTCTGTGGAATCTTCTACTCCTGAGATCCTCTCTTCTATCTCTTGTATTCTGTTGGTGATGCTTGTATCTATGGCTCCTTGTCTTTTCCTTTGGTTTTCTATATCCAGGGTTGTTTCCCCGCGTTCTTTCTTCATTGCTTCTATTTCCATTTTTAATTCCTTCAACTGTTTGATTGTGTTTTCCTGGAATTCTTTCATGGATTTTTGTAGTTCCTCTCTAAACGCTTCTATTTGTTTATTTATGTTTTCCTGCGTTTCTCTAAGGGAGTTGTCATGTCTTTCTTGAAGTCCTCCAGCATCATGATCAAATATGATTTTAAATCTATATCTTGCTTTTCTGGTGTGTTTGGATATTCAGTGTTTGCTTTGGTGGGAGAATTGGGCTCTGATGATGCCATGTAGTCTTGGTTTCTGTTGCTTGGGTTCCTGCGCTTGCCTCTCGCCATCAGATTATCTCTGGTCTTTGTTCTATTTCTGACAGTGGCTAGACTGTCCTATAGGCCTGTGTGTCAGGAGTGCTATAGACTTGTTTTCCTGTTTTATTTCAGCCAGTTATGGGACCAGAGTGTTCTGCATTCAGGCGTGTGGTTTTTCTTGTCTACAGGTCTTACGCTGTTCCTGTGGGCCTGTGTCCTAAGTTCACCAGGCAGAAAAGTTGGTCTTACCTATGGTCCCGAGGCTCAAGTTTGCTCGTGGGTCTTGCTTTTGAGCTCTCTGCGAGGGCAGCAGCCAGGGGGACCTGTGCTGCCTTTTCCGGGAGCCCCCGTGCACCAGGGTCCCAAATGGTGTTTGGTGTTTTCCTCTGGAGTGAGAAATGTGTGCAGAGTGTAGTCTCTTCTGGCTTCTCAGGCGTGTCTGCCTCTCTGCAGGTTTAGCTCTCCCTCCCACGGTATTGGGTGCAGAGAACTGTTGATCCGGTCCCTTTAGGTTCTGGCGGTGTCTGGGGCACAGGGTACCTTACCCCAAATCTTTAAATCAACCAGTAAATGGTCTCATCAAGAGTATCTTTGAATTTGTTGTTTTTTCAAGACAGAGTTTCTCTGCGTAGCCCTTCCTATCCTGGAACTCACTCTGTAGACCAGTTGGGCCTTGAACTCAGACAACCACCTACCTTTGCCTCCAGAGTGCTGGGATAAGATGCATGTACCATTGTGCTAGGCTTCCATTCTTGGCTCTACAGTCCACATCCTCCTTGTCGACAGTTTCAAGCAATACAACAGCAAAACAGAGGAGCAGGGTGTCAAGGTTAACGGAAACTCATTTGTCTGACACAGACGTTTAGCTTCCATTCTGCAGAGAGTGGGGGAGGGACCACTTTGCTTTTCTCATATACTTTCTGCCTGCTTGTGGAAAATGGGTGGTGAAATCAGTGTTAACTGCGTCAGATTAGTTACAAGACTGACAGGCAAAAGTTTGTCTGACACAAAGAAATGATTGTAGAGATGGAGACAAACAACTAGATTCCAAAGCCATGATAATGCAGCAAAACCCATAATGTATTCACAGTAGCTAAGTAGTAGATCTTAGATGTCCATCAACAGGTGAAATGGATAAAGCAATTTAATGCACATACACAATGCAATTTTGTTCAGTCATAAGGAAGAAATAAATCATAACAATTGAAGGAAGATATATGGAACTGGTGGTCATTCTAGTTTTTGTATTATTTTGAGACAGGTTCCATATATCCTTTAGTGGTTTTGAACTCACTATGTTCAAACCTTGCCTGGTTTATGTGGCACTAGGGATCAAACCCAGGGCTCCATGCATGCTAGGAAAGCAGCTACTCACTGAGCCCTACTCCAAATAAAACCTTGGCTTATTTACAATGCTGGGATAGAACCCAGAACCTTATACATGAGAGGCAAGCACTATATACTGCTGAACTCTGTTCCCAGCCCTTAGAAATTGGAGCCCTATTGAAATAAATCAGAGTCAGGAAGACATATACCACATGATTTCTTTAATTTGTGAACTGTAGACTGAAGTGTGTGCGTGTGTGTGTGTGTGTGTGTGTGTGTGTGTGTGTGTGTGTGTGTTGGAAAATAGAAAAGGGGTTATGTTGCAGGATATTTGATCACATTGTGCACCCCAAGATTGTGAACTGGAAAAAACATGTCCTTGTTGTGGTGTAGCTAAACCTTAGCACACACCTTTAATCCAAGAGCTTTCTGTAAGTCAGATTAAATAAAGTCAAGAGCAGAACAGGCAGCCAATTGATGGGGAGAGAACATAAGGAAACCCAGGAAAGAGAAAGGGGGGTCTTTGAGTTGAAGGTATTTAAGACAACATGGAAAAGGAGAAAGAGCTCTTTTCTTCTGGGACTTTGGTGGAATAGGAAGGTTAGTTTGGTGCTTTCTCTGCCTCTTTGAGGTAGCAGACTTTTTAACACACACACACACACACACACACACACACACACAGAGCGATATAAATGTATCTTTTATTCCCCTGATGTAATTATAATCTTAGAGGCTTACTGCCTCAGTCTGGTAAGCTCGACCTAGTCCTGGAAGCTTCTAGCTCCCTTCTCCCTTGGCCTCTCCTGAATTGCTTTGCTTGAACTCCAATAATTGTAGCAATGCATTCTAGTCTTCTGGCTCCGTCTTTGACTTGTTCTGTTTTTCCCTGTCTCTCTCTTCTACCTTTCTATAACTCAGTAAAACTACCTCTTTCTCTCCATTGCTCTCTTAAATAGCTTTCCTTTCCTTTCTCTTCTTGTGAGACTGAGAGTTGGACATATCCCATTCTGTGAAATCTTCCTCTGATTAATCACGTTGTCTGCCACTCAATAAGACATCACTTTTAAACATGGGTGCTTCCTTCTACAAACTTTCCTTTCATTGTTTGGGATTATAGGTGTGTACTAAGGGAGTGCCTCTATTCCAGCCAGAGTGATTAAGGGTACTAAAGGCTGAGCCAAACCACAACTAGAAACAGTAAATAACAATCATTGGGTTCACAGTCTGATCTAATATCCTGCAAAGAGCTATGGCTAGGAAGCTAGGTTAAGGAAATGGAAAGGTGGAAGAAAAGGAGAGAATAACAGAATACATATGACATGAAAGCAAAAGGAAGGGCTCCTGGGTGAGGGGGGAGTGAGGAAAGGGATTAAAAAAGAAGAAACTGTGGCATAAGCATATGAAAATTCTGTAATACAAATATATTACTTTGTATACTAACTTAAAAAAACAGGAACTGGGCATGATGGTAATCCTAGCACGAAGGAGGCTGAGAGGCAGGAGGTCGAGGGCGCCCACAGTGCTGTGTCTTAACAATCCTTCCAGGAGATTCAGATGCACTCTACAGTTTTAGAGACACTGTACCATAGACAAAAGAAAGGGTATCTTCTTTTTAAAGATTTTTATTTAATCTTTTTTTACACTCCAGATTTTATCCCCCTCCCAGTCTACTCTCTGACTGTTCCACATCCCATACTTTTCCTGCTCCCTCCCACTGTCTCCATGAAGATGACCCCCTCCCCAACCTCATCAGACCTCCCCATTCCCTGGAGCATTCAATTTCTTGAGGGTTAGGTGCATCTTCTCTAACAAAACCGAGACCCAGCAGTCCTCTACTGTATATATGTTGGGGGCCCCATATCTGCTAGTGTATCCTGCCTGATTGGTGGTCCAATGTATCTGAGAGATCTTGGGGGTCCAGGTTAAGTGAGACTGCTGGTCCTCCTACAAGGTCATCCTCCCCCTCAGCTTCCTCCAGCTTTTCCCTAATTCAACCACAGGGGTCAGCAACTTCTGTTCAATGGTTCGGTACAAATATCTGCATCTGACTCTTTCAGCTGATTGTTGGGTCTTTGGAAGGGCAGTCATGATAGGTACCTTTTTGTGAATGCCCCATAGCCTCAGTAATGGTGTCAGGTCTTGGGACCTCCTCTTAAGCTGGATCCCCCTTTATGCCTGTCACTGGACCTCCTTTTCCTCAGACTTTTCTCCATTTCCATCCCCGCAGTTCTTTCAGATAGGAACAATTATAGGTCAGAGTTTTGACTGTGGGATGGCAACCCCATCCCTCACTTGATGTCCTGTCTTTCTACTGGAGGTGGGCTGTACAAGTTTCCTTTCCCCACTGTAGGGCATTTCATCTAAGTCCCCCCCCTGTAAGACCTGACAGTCTCTCACCTCCCAGGTCTTTGGAGGGTCCCCCCACCTCCTATCCCCTGAGGTTGCCTGTTTCCATTCTTTCTGCTGGCCCTCAGGGTTTCAGTCCTTTTCCCCAACTCAATACCTGATCATACTCCCTCTTCCCCTGCATGTCCCCTTTCCCACCGAAATCCTCCCTCCCTTCCTCCCCCTCCAGTGATTGCTTTCTTCTCCCTTCCAAGTGGGATTGTGGCATCCTCACTTGGGCCCTTCAGCTTGTTGACCTTTTTGAATTCTGTGGATTATATCTTGGTTATTCTTTTTTGGGCTAATATCCACTTATTAGTGAGTACATACCCCACATGTCCTTTTTGGTTTGAGTTACCTCACTCAGGCTGATATTTTCTAGTTCCATCCATTTGCCTGAAAACTCATGATGTCCTCATTCTTAATAGCTGAGTAGTATTCCATTGTGTAAGCGAACCGCACTTTCTGTATCCATTCTTCTGTTGTGGGACATCTGGGTTCTTTCCAGCTTCTGGCTACTACAAATAAGGCTGCTATGAACATAGTGGAACATGTGCCCCTGTGGCATGTTGGGGCATCTTTTGGGTATATGCCCAAGAGTGGTATAGCTGGGTCCTCAGGTAGTTCAATGTCCAATATTCTGAGGAACCTCCAGACTGATTTCCAGAATGGTTGTACCAGTCTGCAATCCCACCAACAATGGAGGAATATTCCTCTTTCTCCACATCCTCACCAGCATCTGCTGTCACCTGGGTTTTTGATCTTAGACATTATGACTGGTTGAGGTGGAATCTCAGGGTTATTTTGATTTGCATTTCCCTGACGACTAAGGATGTTGAACATTTCTTTAGGTGCTTCTCAGCCATTCGAGATTCCTGTGCTGTGAATTCTCTGTTTAGTTCTATACCCCATTTTTTGATTTGTTTGTTTTGGTGTTTTGGATGTTAGCTTCTTGAGTTCTTTATATATATTGGATATTAGCCCTTTGTTGGATATGGGATTAGTGAAGATTTTTTTCCCCAATCTGTAGGTTGCCAATTTGTCCTATTGACTAAACAGTCTGTGTTTGCCAATAGGGTCAGAAGTTGGAGTTGCAGGTAGTTGTGAACTGCCTTACTAAAATGAATGTAGAATTTGAATTAGCATCCCTGGAAGAAGCAACAGTGCTCTCTCTCTCTCTCTCTCTCTCTCTCTCTCTCTCTCTTTAAAAAAGTATTTATTTACATACATATATGTACATTAGCTGACTGGAGACACACCAGAAAGGGCATCAGATCCCATTACATATGGTTGCGAGCCACCATGTGGTTGCTGGGAGTTGAATACAGGATCTTTGGAAGAACAGTCAGTCCTCAGCCACTGAACCATCCCACTGAGTCATCTCTCCAGCCCTGCAACAAGTTCTTTTAACCACTAAGCCATCTCTCCAGCCTCAGAAAGGGTATCTTCTTATCTCTTTTGCCATAAGAAAAGAGGAGTGGCTCTGGAAAATAAAGATATGAAAAGGTGTGTTATTTGTTATGGAAAAGCTTGTTCTTTCATTCAAATTTAATATTTGATATTAATCGATTTAAAATTAAAATGTAATCAATTAAATACCTGATAGTTTTGGTATTATGCATTTTTTTTTACAGAATAACAAATTACCAACCTTATGGAATATACAGTCTGTTGGCAAGAGACTGAATGAATAGGAAAGAGGGGAAATCTATTGTAATAAGGATTGGGCTGGACTGGGGAGATGGCTCAGCAGATAAGAGCACCGACTGCTCTTCCAGAGGTCCTGAGTTCAATTCCCAGCAACCACATGGTAGCTCGCAACCATATGTAATGGGATCCGATGCCCTCTTCTGGTGTATCTGAAAACAGAAACAATGTACTTATATATAATAAATGAATAAATCTTAAAAAAAAAGGATTGGGCTTTTTACTCTGAGTAAGCAGGGAAGTCACTATTGGAGTGTAATGTCATAGAAGTAGATCTTTTTAAAAAGTTGTCTTAGAGGTATGTTCTTTAATCCTTTAGAGGTAACTAGATTGTGTTTATTGAGTGATGAAGTAAAATATTTTCTAGTTCAAGAGTGATATATATATATATATATATATATATATATGAAACTTAGTCTCTATCTTTAAGAGGGTTGTTTGCTCAGAGATTACAAGGACCCCAGTTAGAGGCTTATATTAGTGACTTTTGCCAATACTATAATCCAATATTGGATAGAAGGAAGTTAAGGAAGACATTATTTATTTTGGCTCATAGTTTGAGAGTGTTCAGTTCATGATCCCTTAGCTCTGATATTTCTGGGACCATTACAGACAAAACACTAGAGACATGGGAACATGCATCAGAAGAGCGTCTTCACTGTGGGCAGACATCAGAGCAAAGTCCAAGACTTTAGAATAGTTTTTAGTTTTAAACCTTGAATCCTGTGATAGGCATGTTCTGGCTAGTTGCTGATATTTTCTGAAGGTACTTTTCCCACTGTCCCTGTGCAAAGTTCTTATTTTATTTTTATCTGTATGTGTCTGTATGTATATCTATACAAACTGGGCATGGCATGTGTGTACAAGTTAAAACACAAGTTTTGGTCCTTATCTCTCACTCTGTTTGAAACAATGTCTCTTTGTTCCTTGCTACTGTATTTGCCAGGCTAGATGGCCCTGAGCTTTCAGGGATTCTCCTGTTTCCATCTTTCCTCCTACTACAAGAACATCTAGATTGTGGACATGTGAGTTCTGGATTCTTGTTTCAAAGCAAACTGTCCACTTACTCATTTCCAGAGCATTTACCTTATTTTTCATAGCACCAATCTCTTTAATAATCACACATTTCTTGCTCACAACTTTCCATTCTCCCATATTTTCGGCTAGACTTTTTCAATTTTTCATATTTTCTTTTTTTCTGATTCCACTCACTATAAACTGAACACAAAGCAGCCATCAGTAACTATGCCAAAGCCAGAATATATCTGTCTAGAAATTTTCCTCCCAAACTTAGTCTATCACCTTTAAACTCAGCCCTCCACCACAACACACAAAGGTTTAAGACACAGAAAATATGACAGGTTGTCAGAACATAATGTAAATGGACTCCATCCCAATGATCTAAGTAGAGTCTTTCTTCCTCTACGACACCTCAAGAGCTCTGACTCTGCTGTCTATATTTTATCACCATTCTGCTCTTCTGAGCTTCCATCAGAATCATCCATTAAACTATGCTTACAGCATTCTTGAATTTCTGTAGCATGCCCTCATAAGCTTTGCCAAATCATTACTTTAAACCAATTCTGAGGGCATAACAATCATATTGTCAGGATTGCTCACAGCAGCTACTTTATTTTCTCATAAATATTGTCTGTTTGGTTTTGTTTTTTATCATCATAGTTGGGAAAGAACTTGACAAAACTATTCCCTTTCTTACAAGGCAGACTCCCCCCCCCTTTTTTTTTTTGCTAATTTCTTCTTAAAAATATTTATTGATTTTCTATTATGTGAGAACACTGTCCCTCTCTTCAGACACACCAGAAGAGGGCATCAGATCTCATTACAGGTAGTTGTGAGCCACCTTGTGGTTGCTGGGAATTGAACTCAGGACCTCTGAAAGAGCAGCCTTAACCACTTAAGAGCTCTTAACCACTGAGCCATCTCTCCAGCCCCTTGATAATTTCTTAATTTGATAATTTCCGTGTTCTGTTGGCCATGTTCACTTGAGAGCATCATGGCAGCAAACTCGTGGGCTGGAGGCTGTTTTTCACATCCTGGCTAATAGGAACCAGAGAGGCAGGGAGTGCCAAAGAAAGGGAATAGGCAAGATGTGGTCTCAAGGATGTGCTGCAAGTAACCCACTTCCTCCAACTAAGCCTCCACATCTATATAGCATACTTCTCAGTACTACTACTTCTCAGTAATGAATGTCATATTATGAATGTATGAAGTGACTAATCTTTTAGTTAGGTGAAAGCCCACAAGATGAAAGTCTTCAAGATTTGTTTCTGGAAATACTATCATAGGCACACCTAACAATGTGTTTCACCAATCTCCTTGGTGTTTTGTTTTAAAGATTTGTGTGTGTGTGTGTGTGTGTGTGTGTGTGTGTGTGTGTGTGTGTGTGCATGATTTCACATGTACCAGAAGCATGCAGGTGTTCTCAGAGGCATCAGAACCCCATGGAACTGGGATTACATAGAGCTGTGAGCCACCTAGAGTAGGTGCAGGTAAACTGAACTTTGGGTCTTCACTGAGAGTAAGCAGTACTAGTTCTTAACCACTAAGTCATCTCTCTGCTACTTACCCATCTTGGTGTTTCTTAATTGAGCCAGGTTGGCAACCAAAATTAACCATCACAATACTTTAAGGAAGAGTTCATCATAGCTTGACACAGAGTGAGAGTGGCGGAGGTCCTAAGAGATGGTTTTGAAAGTGAACCCAGCAGGATTTGCTCATGAACTAGGTATGTGATAGGGGAAAAAGAACAGAGTTCAGATAATAGGATGGCCTAAGTAACAGGAAAACTATTGATGCTTTTGATTGGACAAAGTACTGAGGAAGGGGTGGAGTTAAGGGTGGGGACTGAAGATCAGGAACATAACAGGGGCAGACGTAACTAGGCTTAGATGTTAAGGCTCCTCATTTATTTAGGTTTTAGACACATATTGGCAGCTCTAAAGTTTTTTTGGATGAGCAATTTGCATGTTTGAGAACCCAAACATTTGGATCATCTCTTCTTTTTAAAAATTTTATGAATGTGAGTACACTGTAGCTGTTTTCAGACACACCAGAAGAGGGCATCAGATCCCATTGCAGATGGTTGTGAGCTACCATGTAGTTGCTGGGAATTGAACTCAGGACCTCTGGAAGAGAAGTTAGCAGTTTAGCCACTGAGCCATCTATCTCTCTAGCCCCTTGGATCATCTCTTGATCATAAGTCCAAGTTCAACAGTTTAAAAAGTGATATATTTTACAGGTATGATTGTTGGCTTACATATACATATGGATATATGAGCACCACATGCATGCCTGGTGCCCATGGAGGTCAGAAGAGGCATTAGATATCCTGGAACTGAAATTACAGATGGTTGTAAGCAAATATGTGGGTGCTAACCTGGTTCTTCTAGAAAATGCACACACGTTCTTTACTACTAAGCCATCATTGAATCTCCTGGACATGCTAATTTTGAACTATTTATTAGAAACCTATTGTGGACTGTATTATGTGGTCCCAAGTTTCCTATGACCTATGTTTCTATGCCCTATCTACTTGTGTGACTGTTTTCCAAGATAGGCCCTTTAAAGGAACTCATTAAGGTTAGAAAAGAGCTTAAGATCATTCTTGATCCACTAAAACTGGTGTCTTCTTTATTAGGAGAAGACAAGACTTGGAAGGCTGTTGTGTTACAGCCCTGAGGAGAGAAGCCTCCCCAGTTCAAGTGTTACAGCTCTGAAAGTATTATAGCTCTGAGGGGAAAGGATCCTGGCAGTTGGGATCCAAGAAATACCACAGAGTCACCCTGAACAACAAATCTCACATACAAGATGGGGAGAGACACAAGAGGGTGGCTGCCTTTGTTCAGGGGAGAAGGTGCAGGGAACTGAGAAGGAAGCAGGATTATGTAGGGTTTACTGGGGGAGAAGTTTTCAGTTCATGATCCCTTGGCTCTGTTAGTTTTGGGACCACTGACAGACAAAGCACTAGTTATGGGAACAAGCATCAGAAGAGTGTCTTTATTGTGAACAGACACCAGAGAGAAGGCCAAGTCTTTAGAGTAAGTTTTTATTTACAACCACGAAGAGGTGGAGATTTCAGAGGCAGGGTGGATTGGTGAGATTTCAAGCCAAGCCCAGGGATTAGTGGGATTTCATGCTCAGGGATTGGTGGGTTTTAGTAAGGCTTTTCACCCAGAAGTGCCTCTGACTTTTTCCCCTCAGCAGTGGCCAGTTTGGGATAATTTAACAAATTCTGGGCTAGCCTAAACTTCCAAGCAAGATATTGCCTTTAAAATGAGGGAGGGGAGAAGAGGAGGAAGAGGCGGAAAAGGAGAAGGAAGAGTAGACATCAAGAGAACTTTTTTTCTTTCATGCGTGTACAGAGGAATGGTCTTGCAAGGATATGGACAGAAGGTGGCAATGTATTAAGCCAGGAAAAGGAGCCTTATCACATATGGCCTTAATGGCGCCTGGATTTTGGACGCCTAACATCCAGAACATTGAGAAATTAAATGTTCATCGTTTAAGCCACCCAGGTTGTGGAACTGCCTCGTTTGTAACAGAAGATGAATGTGTAGTTCAAGAGAGTCTGGACTGAAGATACAGATCTGGCATATATATGTATATGTATATGTATGTGTATGTGTATGTGTATGTGTATGTGTATGTGTATGTATATGTGTATATATATGTATATGTATATGTATATGTATATGTATATGTATATGTATATGTATATGTATATGTATATGTATATGTATATGTATATGTGGCAGAGCTCTGGGCTCTAGAGCATTAAATAAGGGTAGATAGCAAGGAGCCAGCAATGTGGTGTTAGGTGAGACTTTTTTTGAGGAGATGCAAACATTCATTTGCCCCAGCTTGTGAATCAACTAGAGATCAAAGCAGTGATTCTGTCCAGTCCACCTTTGGAGAAGTTGTGAATTTGGAGAGGGGTGGTTACTTACAGAAATATGGATGGGATATTATTTAAAGGAACAGGGACTCAAAAGCCAGCTGCATCACCTAAAAGCCCATTCCAGCACGGGTGAGCATTCACTGAAGCTATGATCCTGAAACCTTTATACAACCTGCACACAGCCTGCCAGGTCTGCGTGGCTCCTCCAGGCAACTGGGCTGGTGGGAGAAGCTCCTCCCCAGGCAGCTCTTGCTCACAACCTTGGGAGGTGCTTTATGAGTCTTGTTAGTTCTAAGAACTTGCTGAGTTGTTTACTTCTTCAGTCTCATGAGCTTCCCCACTCCCTCCTGCAGGCGAGGTTTTAATACAATGGAGAATCAAGGGCAGCAACCACTAAGAGGAAAACCCAGCGGCTGTAGAATCCTAGAAGCCAAAGTTTAATAGGAAGAAAGGACTGTGTCAAATGCTGATCTTTCTGGAAAGTTGAGGACAGAGCTTGATGATTGTTAGATTTACATTAAATGACTTTTTTTCATGTGAAGGCTTCTATTTTCTCTGTGAAGTAGAAAATAGGATCATTTTGGATACAGTGGGGAAGAAATGGGAGAATGGCTAATAAGAGATACTAAGAGAGAGAGAGAGCTTAAAAACTTTGGGAAAAAAGAGGAAATGCAAGTTGACCAGGAAAAGGGGTATACAATTTCTGGGGAGTGTGGAAGGGCTATTTTAGATGGACAAAAGGCAGCTGTAGCAGAGAAGACTACCAAGAGTAATAAAGTTTGTAAAAATTAAAATAATAACAGAAGATCTTTGTTTAAGACCTCAAAGACAGTTTCAAGATAAGAAAGGGCCGGATGCTGACAGTCCAGGAGAGGCCACTTGGATCTCAGGGGAGTGTCACATAGCAATGTCCAGCTGCAAGAGATCACATAACTCGAGAATGCTCCACAAGCTTTCATCCCTATACAAAGAGCTTTCCCTGAAGCAGTCAGTCAGAGACTGGACCAGGTGACATTTGTTGTCCTGATGTGGCTTCCTAATTTCCTGGCTGGCCTCAAGGAGCATGTATACATGTGTCTAATATATTGCAAAGGAAATGTGGAATGAGATCCAGATGGGTGGAGCCACTAATGTACTCTTGGCCTTTCACAGGACAATAACAACAATAATATTGGATACTTTATAGGCCCCCCTTCTATGCACACATGTCCACTTATTGAGTGTCCAGCAGAATACTATGTGCTGAATACTGGTGTTATGCTCACTTTACAAAAGGAGCAAACCGAGACTCAGACAAATTAAATAAAGTGGTTATGGGCGCAATGACATGAAGCACTGGAACTCCATTTCCAATTCACAGGTTTACATGGTGACTGTTTTACCATGTATATATCAGGCAATAATGCATCAAGTACTTTGCGTGGACCATACCATTTTGTCCTCATGACAACATATTGGGAGTTGAGAAATTTGCAATATGATAGATTTGTTGGTGTGTGTTGAAAAGCAGGAGGTGGAATCTAGTTGGAGGCAGTAGGCCACTAGCAGCCTTGAATCAATGGATCTTGACCCATGTTTCTCTTTCCTGTTTTGCTTCCTGTCCAATATGAGGCAAATAGCCCCTGTTGCAAAGTTTACATTGCCATGATGTACTGTGTCATCATGGACCAGAATTATGGAGTCAACAGACTATGATCTGAATCCTGTAAACCATAAGCTAAAATAAATATTTCCTTTTGGGAATTGTTTATATCAAGTGTTTTGTCACAGTAGTACATAGTCTGATTGTTACATTACTCTAGTTTATAAAAAAATCATAGAAATTTTACAACAGCAGAAAAGTGGAAAAGAAAGGTAGGTGACTCAAGGCAGGTAAAATAACCAAAGCAAAGTATCTCAAAGTTAAACTGATAGGGGGTATTTTACCTTTCTCTGGTAGTAGTCTACCCCAATGTTGTTATCCTTGCCCCTCACAGAAGGAAGTACAGAGATGGCACAGTTGAGAGACAAACCCAGCTGAAGGATAGAAAGGTTGAGGAACTTAGATATTAGAGCAAAATAATTCACATGATTATGCAAGGAGTTCAGGCTGGGAGAAGGACAATTGGCTGGGGAGGCTGGTCACATGCTTCACAATGTTTTGGTTTGAAGGGATAGGTTTGACTGGGAAGTGAGAAAACAGGACAGAAAGTCGTGGTTAAGTTTGAGAGAAAGAGTTTGGAGGGGGTGGTCCCAGAAATGGTAAAGCTTAAGTGCTGTCTGGGAGGATGATCTGCAAGGTTGAGGACAAGGGCTTGGTAATGAGGACACAAAAGAGCTGTGAGGTTGTGTCTTATGAGGAAGGACCCACTGGAAGACTTCGGATTGCTCCACAAGATGGCAGCATGTGAGATTTGGAATAAAGCATGATGGTGGGCTCATCTGTCCATGACGGGGAACAGAACCTATGCAATGGTAGAATCAGCATCCAGTACCTGTTAAGCAAGGTTAGTGACAAGAAGAGGCTTGCTTCAGTTCCAGGCTTTCTTCATCTCCAAAGTCACTATTGTTACAGTTAATATTTAAATAGTAGTTAAGAGTTTATCCAGCTAAATAATCTACTGTCTGCACTTAGGTACAGTATATTATCATATTTTTCTGATCTGAATTTCTTGGAAACATTTTGCTGGCTTGCACAAAGTTTGAACAATTTGCAAAACCTATTTCAACATTATTCCCTTGGTACCTCACACGAAGAAATGATTCGTTTTTTTCTTCATCCCTTCTGTCTCCCATGAAAACAAACAAACTCCTAGTATCACACACATCCTTCTTTCCAGATGGCTGGCTTCAGGGAGCCCTTTGCCCTTATGAACTGCAGGGTAAGATTGAAAGCTTAATTCTTCCTCCTACCACACGAGGGCAGACTCTTTAACAAAATGGGGGAAATGGCTATTTACAGTGTAATCTGTATAACCAAAAATGGTCAGTGTGTGGCTAAATTTTGTGTAGTTTCCAGACTTTGATGAGTTGATCACCCTCCTCAAGCCCATACCACATTGTATTCATTCTCTCCTGAAATATGAAGTGGCTCTCCTTTCTCCCTCACCTTCTGAACTTCCTTCTCACCTCTCATAATTCTACAAAGACTTACTGAGCATTTCCTCCAGGTAAGGTTGCCAGGATTCCTGGTTAAACCAAATACCACACAGACAACACAATTTTAGTATAGCCGCATCCCATGCACATAATTAGGACATGTTTATGTGAAAACAATGACAGTTTACCTGGAATTCCATTTAATGACCATGCTATGTTTTTATTTGCTAAATCTGGCTAGTAAAGAGTAGAGACGAGATTTAGCCTGGAAACTGAGAGGGTGGGACCCAGAGTTCCCCAGTCTCCTTGAAGAAAATGACTAATATAACGAGCAGCACACTGTCATGAGCATAGGCACCAGATGTGCAGGGCAGCAGGCTAAGCATGTGTGGTCTAGGAAGCCTGCTGTAGCATCTTCATTGGTACTTTTTGCTCCTTGACTCCACACTTGATATCTCATTCTTTAAGCATAGGATATCCAGCTCTAGTGTTTCCTTCTCTGGGAATACTATTAATCACACTTATGATACTAGATGATGATAAGGACGACAACGATGACGAGGATGACGATGACGACAACGACGGTTTTGACAGAGTGTCATTATGTAGCCCTGGCTGGTCTGAAACTCACAGTGATCCACCTGTTTCTGCATCCCAAGTGCTAGGAATAAAAGGCATGCATCACCATACCTGACTTTCACACTTCTCCTTGACTTGGATATAAAGTGCCCCCCTCCACCTTGTGGGGCTCATCTGAATACTTGGTCCATATTTGGTGCTGGTGCTCTGGGAGGACGTGGACTCTTCAAGATGTGGGGGCTAGATGGAGGAAGCTGATCAATGGGAGATGGCTATGAGGTTTCTACGATGGCCCCACTTTCTGTCGTCTCTGCTCCTTGGTCCATCGCAAAGTGAGTTAAGCAGGCTCACATTTCTGCAGTCACAGCTGTGAGCTGATCTGCATGCCATCCCTTTCCTACCTTAATGGACACCCTGAAGGTGTGAGCAAGAGTAGACCCTTCCTCCCTCATGTTGCTTCTCTAGAAACATTTGGGCCACAACAATGAAGAAAGTAACTGATAGACACCCCGGTTTGGCTTTATGAATTATCATTGTGAGGAACCCAAAGTTTGAGGCTGTGTCTTGCTCTTGTTCATTTCCTCTTTGCTAAACTCAGCCTTTGGCACATAATGAAGACCCCAAATCAGTGATTTACTTTATGTGTATGGGGTATTGTTTGCATGCATGTCTGTGTATCACATGCATGCCTGATGCCCATTACAGGGGCTGGAAGATGGCTTTGGATCATTTTGAAATTGGTGTAAGAGAGAGTAGTCAGCTGCCATGTGGGAGCTGGGAATAGAACCTGGCTGGTCCAGAAAAGCAGCCAGTGCTCTTACCTGTGGAGCCATCTCTCCAGGTCTTACACATGCAATTGTAAAATGAACAATTGCTAACTCCAGAATTCGGAGAAAGCCACTGAGGCTTTCTTTTTTTTGTTTTTGCTTCTGTTAACTAACATATATACAAAGGGTTTAGTCCAATTCTCTCCACTGTGTTTTCTTTCTTTCTTTCCTCCTTTCTTTCCTCCTTTCTTTCTTTCTTTCTTTCTTTCTTTCTTTCTTTCTTTTTCTTTCTTTCTTTTTCTTTCTTTCTTTCTTCCTTCCTTCCTTCCTTCCTTCCTTTCTTTCTGAGACAGGGTTTCTCTGTGTAGTTCTGGCTATCCTGGAACTCCCTCAGTAGACCACATTGGCCTTGAACTCACAGAGATCTGCCTATCTCTGCCTCCTAAGAGCAGGTATTAAAGGTGTATACACTATACCCAACTTTTCTAACGTCTTTCCTTAATCTGAAAATAACTTCATGATTCTAGGTTAGGTTGGATACTGGCAAGACATGTATAATGATATAATGATCCCAGTTGTAGTGAGCAACATGCAGACTCTGCATTTGTAAATGTTTGTGATTTCAAACTCATGATGTCACCACTAAGGTGATGGTTTTAAGAGGTTGTAGCTGTCTTCAGACACACCAGATAAGGGCATTAGATCCCATTATAGATGATTGTGAGCTACCATGTGGTTGCTGGGAATTGAACTCAGAACCTGGGAAAAAGCAGTCAGTACTCTTAACTGCTAAGCCATCTCTCCAGCCTGATAGTTTCTTTTCTTAAAATGTGCTTTTATTTTTGACAGATTTCGTTGCGAAGAACATTGGATTTATTTATTTATTTATTTATTTATTTATTTATTTATTTATTGTTTTTCAAATGTTGATAATTTCCAGAGTCTCCATAGTCTTGATAAGTTTGTTTTAATTTCAAAAATGTAAGCTCCCACTTTGTAACCTGATATAAGGTTCCTGAAACCTCCCTTTCTTCAATGCATGACTTCATTGAGATAGCTTTGCTCCCTTCCTTAAATTCCAAAGGCCATACCTTCCTTTCATTTATTTATTTTTACTTTGTATGAGTGTTTTGCATGTATGCATGTGCACTGTGTGCAGTGCATGTGATGCCTGTGAAGGTCAGAAGAGAGGCTCTGATCCCTTGGAATGTGAGTTACAGATAGTTGGGAGCTACCTAGGGTCCTCTACAAGAGCAATGAGTGTTCTTAACTACTGAGCCCTCTCTCTAGCCACATGGTATCTCTTCTTATAGATTATCCCTCGCTAAATGAAAGCCAGTGTCACCAAGGGACCTAGAAGCAATATCTTTGTGCACACTGAGCTTCTCGTACTTTCAGTTGAAGCATATGCACCCTCCAGTGAACACGGCTCAACATCTTTTCTCTAAGCTCTGTGGCAACCACTTAGACTCTTGCTCAGTGTCCCAATTTGTCACAAACACAAGAGTTCCTGGGATAGCCAAAATATTAGTTTCCTATATGCTATTGGATTTGCCATGATGTTCCTTATCCATTCGATCCTGCGAACTGCAATGATGTCCTTAGAATTGTTTTAGAAATACTTCCCGGTTTTGTAATTTCAGAAATGAAAGTCAACTCATGGGATCTGAAATAATATTTTCATCAAATTGTTATGAACTGGGCTCAGTCATTTAATATTCAACCAAACTAGTCTTGCTTTAGTTCTGAGTGTTCAGGGTTTAGAGAATTGTGTTTGAAATGGCAGGTGATGAAGTCCTTCCCTCATTATTTTTTAATGTGGCAGTTAGATAATAGTGAATTAAGATTTCCTGGAGAACATATAAAAAGACACGTGCTCCCACTATGTTCATCGCAGCCTTATTTATAATAGCCAGAAGCTGGAAAGAACCCAGATGCCCTTCAACAGAGGAATGGATACAGAAAATGTGGTACATCTACACAATGGAATATTACTCAGCTATCAAAAACAATGACTTTATGAAATTCGTAGGCAAATGGTTGGAACTGGAAAATATCATCCTGAGTGAGCTAACCCAATCACAGAAAGACATACATGGTATGTACTCATTGATAAGTGGCTATTAGCCCAAATGCTTGAGTTACCCTAGATGCCTAGAACAAATGAAACTCAAGACGGATGATCAAAATGTGAGTGCAGATCGCTCATGAGAGACACAGCCAGAATACAGCAAATACAGAGGCGTATGCCAGCAGGAAACCACTGAACTGAGAACGGGACCCCTGTTGAAGGAATCAGAGAAAGAACTGGAAGAGCTTGAAGGAGCTCGAGACCCCATATGTACAACAATGCCAACCAACCAGAGCTTCCAGGGACTAAGCCACTACCCAAAGACTATACATGGACTGACCCTGGACTCTGACCTCGTAGGTTGCAATGAATATCCTAGTAAGAGCACCAGTGGAAGGGGAAGCCCTGGGTCCTGCTAAGACTGAACCCCTAGTGAACTAGACTGTTGGGGAGAGGGCAGCAATGGGGGAGGGTTGGGAGGGAACACCCATAAGGAAGGGGAGGGGAGGGGATGTTTGCCCGGAAACCGGGAAAGGGAATAACATTCGAAATGTATATAAGAAATACTCAAGTTAATAATAATAAAAAAAAAAAAAGATTTCCTGGAGAGCCAATTTGAAGCCATCAGCTGGCCGTGAAAGATGAACAAAGACGAGATGTCACATTGAAATTATATGTAGTACATAAACTTATATCAAACACTTCTAATCTGACAAACAATGCAGTGAGTGGCAGCAAATGCAATAAAATAGACCTACATCAATTATCTTCGAAGGATCTCGGGCAGCAGATAAAAATGGGACTGTGGCGTCTTCTGAATTAACTAGCACGGAGATTATGAATCAGTCTTTCATCTTTCATTATTTCATCCTTTTCCTTTGAAGTAAACTTAAAAATAATCTTTTGCCAACTCCTCAAAATGAAATATTCACTATATCACTCTTACTCCTTATTAAAAACTGGCATTACTGTGCCTTTATACTGGAGACATCAAAGACACTGTGGAGTGTACCTGGATAAACACAAGGAAGCCTGAAGTATATTGCATACTTTTCTATGGAATAAACTCGAAATCATGGTACTTCATTGTACATTTCCTGAGCTCTGTTTGGATTTTTCTGAAAGGAATTTCCATTTTCTTTTAAGTACAGTGTTTGTTGAATGAATGGAATATGTGGTAATTCTGAGATCTGCTACATATTCCATCTATGATAATGCCCACCAAGGAAAGTAGTGCACTGTTTTTGTTTTTCACTGGGCTTGGATTTGAATAGTTCTGGGACACTGAATAATTGTGTGACTGTGTCAAGATGTCATCGTTTCATTCCACATGCTTAAATGTCTGGACACATCTGGTTATGTTATAGATACTGCTGATTGCTGACTCCTAGCTCTCTTCCATGATGATACAACTCGAGTGACATATTTTTAAAATTTACCTATTTAATATCTATGAATGTTTGCCTGCCTGTATGCATGTGCATCATGGACCTGAGGAGGCCTGAAGAGGGCATCAGATCCCTTTGAACTGGATCCACCATGTGGATGCTGGGAAGTAGAGGTCCTCTGTCAGAGTTGCTGTGGTCTTAGCTGCTAAGCCATCTCTTCAGACCCTAGAATTCTAATTTGTACTGATATGAGTCACCATGGAGCTTAAAAAAGCCAAGATACTTCCCCAGCCCCAACCCCCCAACCCTCCCCCAGCCACGGTAATTGCATTATTCTTATTAATGGATGGCCTGACCACAGATAGGAAATACAATTCTGGTTCATAACAGTTGTAGAAAAGTCTAAGGCTTTCTTGGAAAGCTTTTTATATGAAAGTGTCCCTACAAAAGGACACCTCTTCTGGCCATATAATGTTATTATTTGGGGACATGAATCCTGGAGCTGGTACGGGTATTCTGCTGCTATGTAGTGGGTAGCTAGAGAGTAGAAGCATAGAAAGGACCAGGATCTTTATAACGTTGTTGGGCCAGTGAACTGCCAAGGCGATTGCATCTCACTTTGCCTCATTACGTGATTTAATAACCTGCATTCATTACTAAAAGCTAGTTTGGTTTTCTATTACCTGTATCCAGGCTTGCTCACCAAGTGCTACATAAATCTCATGCTTCCTACATTGTAGTAGGTGGTTCTAGTCTTCAGCTTCCTTAAATCAGATCCAACATCTTCAGGTTAAGGTTTATTAGCTCTCAGTATTATTATGTAATAATTTACATGGAGTAAAAGATTAACACCTGAAATTTTCCCAAAATGTCCAGTAAACTGAACTGTTCAGTCAGTGTTTTAATAGAGATCAGTAGTTTGGAGATCAATAGTTGATGTCACAGAAATGAGAACAAGGGTGCAGAATGTAGCTTAGCTGGTAGAGTGTTTTTGTGTTAGATTCCTAACACCACATATTATATAAGGATAGCTGCCTGTGATCCAAACACTCAGAGAATACAGAAGTTCAAAGTCATCCTTGGCTGCATAGAGAAGTAAGGCTAGTGTAAAATACATGAGACCGTGTCTCAAAAAAATGTGACTGGATCGATGGCTCAGAAATCAAGAATACTTTCTGCTCTTGCAGAAGGCCCAAGTTTGGTTCCTAGCCCTCACACATGGCCACTCACAACCAACTGTCACTCCAGCTCCAGGGGATCTGGATCCTATTTTGCTTCACAAGGGTACCCATGCATTTGCATACACTCACAAATGCACACAAAATAAGTAAATCTGCATGATAATACCATAAAAGGTCTATCTCTCTGTTTTTCAAACTTAAGGCTTATTGGGGCAGGTGTACCCCTTAAGTTTTAGCTATCACAAAGGAAAATGGCCCTGAGATGGTAGTTCAAATTGAGGAGTGACAGAAAGCCACAGCAGAAGACAGATATGATTTTACACAGCTTCAAGGGATAAGGACTAGGGCTATTCAGAAAGGGGCCTAAGGGCTGTTTATCTGAAAGGTATCTCCAGATTTCAGTGAGCTGCTAATTTTCTAAATGCCAAGATGAGGACACATTGATAAGTTACTATTGCAAGTGTAAGGATACAAGGACCCGGGAAGTGGGAATGAGATACAAGGGAGGTTAGTGGAAGGTGGTTATGAGCAAAGTACAGTGATGTACATGTCTGAAAATATCATAAAGAAATCTGTTATTCTATATGCTCCTAACTATAACGTGTAGTTTAAAAGAATTTGTTAAAATTTTCTGCAGTAAATGCATATTGTTAGCTAGATTTCATTTGACCTTGTATTGACTTTTGTGCCCTCAGACAAGTTTTATTCTCTGCATCTCTATTGTTTGTTGGTAAACCATGAGTAATAAGAGTATATGGTTGGCAAGCAAGTAAAAGATCTGTACAATAAGAACTTCAAGACTCTGAAGAAAGAAATTGAAGAAGACCTCAGAAGATGGAAAGATCTCCCATGCTCATGGATTGGCAGGATTAATATAGTAAAAATGGCCATTCTACAAAAGGGATCTACAGATTCAATGCAATCCCCATCAAAATACCAATCCAATTCTTCAAAGAGTTAGACAGAACAATTTGCAAATTCATCTGGAATAACAAAAAACCCAGGATAGCTAAAACTATCCTCAACACTAAAAGGACTTCAGGGGGAATCACTATCCCTGAACTCAAGCAGTATTACAAAGCAATAGTGATAAAAACTGCATGGTATTGGTACAGAGACAGACAGATAGACAAATGGAATAGAATTGAAGACCCAGAAATGAACCCACACACCTATGGGCACTTGATTTTTGACAAAGGAGCCAAAACCATCCAGTGGAAAAAAGATAGCATTTTCAGCAAATGGTGCTGGTTCAACTGAGGTCAACATGTAGAAGAATGCAGATCAATCCATGCTTACCTCCCTGTACAAAGCTTAAGTCCAAGTGGATCAAGGACCTCCACATCAAACCAGATACCTCAAACTAATAGAAAAAAAAGTGGGAAGCATCTCAACACATGGGCACTGGAAAATTTCCTGAACAAAACACCAATGGCTTATGCTCTAAGATCAAGAATCGACAAATGGGATCTCATAAAACTGCAAAGCTTCTGTAAAGCAAAAGGACAATGGGTTAGGACAAAACGGCAACCAACAGATTGGGAAAAAGATCTTTACCAATCCTACAACAGATAGAACATATCCAAAATATACAAGAACTCAAGAAGTTAGACAAGGGGAGACAAATAACCCTATTAAAAATGGGGTTCAGAGCTAAACAAAGAATTCATAACTGAGGAATGCCAGATGGCTGAGAAACACCCTAAAAGAAATATTCGACACCTTTAGTCATAAGGGAAATGGAAATCAAAACAACCCTGAGATTTCACCTCACACCAGTGAGAATGGCTAAGATCAAAACCTCAGGTGACAGCAAATGCTGGCAAGGATGCAGAGAAAGAGGAACACTCCTCCATTGTTGGTGGGATTGCAGACTGGTCCAACCATTCTGGAAATCAGTCTGGAGGTTCCTCAGACAATTGGACATTGAACTACCTGAGGATCCAGCTATACCTCTCTTGGGCATATACCCAAAAGATGCCCCAACATAAAAAAAGACACGTGCTCCACTATGTTCATAGCAGCCTTATTTATAACAGCCAGAAGCTGGAAAAAATCCAGATGCCCTTCAACAGAGGAATGGATACAGAAAATGTGGTACATCTACACAATGGAGTACTACTCAGCTATCAAAAAAAATGACTTTATGAAATTCATAGGCAAATGGACGGAAGTGGAAAATATCATCCTGAGTGAGGTAACCCAATCACAGAAAAACACACATGGTATGCACGCATTGATAAGTGGCTATTAGTCCAAATGCTTGAATTTCCCTAGATGCACAGAACACATGAAACTCAAGACGGATGATCAAAATGTGAATGCTTCACTCCTTCTTTAAAAGGGGACCAAGAATACCCTTGGCAGGGAATAGAGAGGCAAAGATTAAAACAGACACAGAAGGAACACCATTCAGAGCCTGCCCCACATGTGTATACATACATATACAGCCATCCAATTAGACAAGATGGATGAAGCAAAGAAGTGCAGGGCCGACAGGAGCCGGATGTAGATCGCCTCCGAGACACAGCCAGAATACAGCAAATGCAGCAGGCGAATGCCAGCAGCAAACCACTGAACTGAGAACAGGACCCCGTTGAAGGAATCAGAGAAAGAACTGAAGAGCTTGAAGGGGCTCGAGACCCTTATGAACAACAATGTAAAGCAACCAGAACTTCCAGTGACTAAGCCACTACCTAAAGACTATACATGGACTGACCCTGGACTCTGACCTCATAAGTAGCAATGAATATTCTAGTAAGATCACCAGTGGAAGGGGAAGCCCTTGGTCCTGCTAAGACTGAACCCCCAGTGATCGTGATTGTTGGGGGGAGGGCAGCACTGGGGGGGAGGTTCGGGAGGGGAACACCCATAAAGCAGTGGAGGAGGAGGGATTAGGGGGATATTTGCCCGGAAACCGGGAAAGGGAATAACACTTGAAATGTAAATAAGAAATACTCAAGTTAATAAAAAAATTTAAAAAAAAAAAGAGTATATGATTGGGGCTGGAGAGATGGCTCAGCGGTTAAGAGCACCGACTGCTCTTCCAGAGCTCCTGAGTTCATTTCCCAGCAACCACATGGTGGCTCACAACCATCTGTAAAGAGATCCAATGCCCTCTTCTGGTGTATCTGAAGACAGCTACAGTGTACTCATATATAATAAATGAATAAATCTTTTTTAAAAAAGTACATGGTTGGTTGAAAGGATCAAAATGAGATAATAGAGGGATGTGGAGATAACTTCGTCAGTAACATGATTGCCGCACAAACACGGGGATATGAGTTCTATCCCTTGTACTCATGTGACAAGCCAGGCACAACCTTAATTCCAGCAATGAAGAGGAAGAGACAGGAAGATCACTGGGGATTTCTGCCATCCAGTCTAGATGAGTTCCAGGTTCATCGAGAGAGCTTGTCTCTAAAGTTGGAAAAAAACAGAAGGAGGACACAAGACATCAACTTCTGGCCTTCACGTACACATGCATATAGCATGCATTTGCACCTGCATGTACATATCTATATAAACATAAACAGATACACACACAGAAATAGGATAATACATATCATTTAATGACAACAGTCATATTTTGGTGCTAATCATTAAATCAGGAGTATTAATTGTCCACAACGATCTGCTTTGGAGAAATTTTATTTTTCTATCACACAGTTTGCAGGGAATCAAGAGAAAAGGGAATGGTCAAGCAAACACAAAAAGAGGATCTTCAGAACAATATCATATATGGAACACTTTATGGAATTAGGCATTTGATCTGAAGAGAAAACATTTCATAAATTTTAAAGGCAGCATACACATCAGATACAGAATTCAATTTGTGTTGTTCCAAAGGGAAGTGTGGGTGCAGCAAGGAGAAGCAGAATGCTGTTCAATCTGCTGCAGACCTTTAATTATGTTTGCTATGCAACTACTGCCTGGCCTAATTCAAGAAGCGGTGACCTACCTATCATTGGAAATACTTGGGCAGAGGCCAGATGCACATCTGTTCAGATAATACAGGGAATTCAATGAGTCCTGCATTTTCTGCCTGTCATTTATTTGACCCGAGCCCATTTTTTCAAAAAGGTTTTCAAAGAACTTTTTTGTACTACTGTGGCCTGAACCCATGACCTTATACAGGCCACATAAGCATTTTACCTCTGAACTATGCCCCAGCTCAGTTCCACTTCAACCTTTAATATTCAATAATGTCATAGTTAGTCCCCGCTCCCAGAGTTCCTCCCCCATACCCCCTTCCCTTTTTCTCTGAGAGGGTCCTCCCCTCCCTGCTGGGCATTTATTTCCTTTCTTTGGAGCATCAAGTCTCTATAGGATTAGCCAAGGCAACTTGTATAATGGAAAAGATTTTATTGGGGCTGGCTTACAATTTCACAGGTTTAGTTTAATATTGTCATGATGGGGGCAATAGCAATGTGCAAGCAGACAAGGTGCTAGAGAAGGAGTTGAGGGTTCTGTATCTTGGAGAAGACTGTTCTTTTTAGGCAGCCAGGAGGAGATTATTTTCCACACTGGGTAGAGCTCGAGCACAGGACCTTAAAGCTCAACCCCCACACTTCCTCCAACAAGGCCACACCTATTCCTATAACGCCACATCTCCTAAATAGTCCCACTTACCATGGGCCAAACCACCACAAATAGAGTTTCATTCAATTGCCCAGGGTGGTCTGGAGCTCAATATAGTTCAAGCAGTCTCTGAGTTTGTGATCCTCCTGCCTCAGTCTCCCATGTAGCTATAATTACAGATCTGTTCCACTAGGCCTGATTTTAAAAATTTCTTACATAAGGTCTCGCTGCATAACCGAGGGTAGCGTTGAACCTGCAATAATCTATTCTCAACTTTGATCTTCTCTCCACAGGGAACATTTTACATTTCCCATGTATTTCATGGGTGTCCCTCAGGCTATAGTAGTTCATCTCTGGCTGTCACAGGCCTATTGTGCATAGCAAACTGTAAGTGTGAAGTTCCCCTGAGGTTGCAGTGGGAGTTATTAAGAGTAGGTATTCCTGGTCTTTGACCTTCCAAATGTACTTAGGCCACCGGTTTTACTGCTTCTACAACAGGAAATGCTTTGGGGACATAATGATGAAGGTAGTTAAGTACAGTTCTGAGCACCCAATCTGTGAGGGACAGTTCAGATTACATGAGCAATTGACATTCTTGATCTTGATTAGAAATTCAATCTTGACCCAAAATTAGAAGCAAGACTGGAATAGATTTTAGGGAAGAATTGTTACTTTCTTAAGGGAATATAGTTTTTCCCCAGGGTTCCAGGGATGACAATCTGTGACATTTCAATCATTTATAAATGTTTTTGATTACTGTTGAGTTTAGTAAGTACTAAATTTAGTGGATCATAAAGGGCAGGAGGTAAAGTCACTCTCACGGTGAGCTTGAGCAGCTGGAACCCCACTCTCTTCCTCAGGGCCCTCTTAAAAATGGAAGACTTTTGAGTCATCTAGTAAAAGTAAAGGAGTGACCAGGGAAATGGAAAATCAAAGGAATTTTTATTGTGTGTGGTGCCAGGGATCAAACCCAGAGCCTTGTACATGAGAAGTGTGAAGTCTACCATTCAGCTGGACCATTGGATGCCAGTCAAATATAACACGTTACTCTGATTGAAGCCTGCTATAGGAGGGAGTATAAAATACACCTCTATTCATTTCAAAAGATCACTACTCAACCTTTCTCTACTATGCCTGTCTCCTTTCTGGTCTCCTCACCAAAACTTTACTGTTGTCAACAATTTCTTTTTCTTTTAAAGTTTCTTTCTTTTTGAATGCTGTATATGAGTGTTTTTCTCATGTATTTGTAGAGTGTGGTTCTGATGCTAAGGTCTTGTTACCCAATTGGTTCATGAGAGATCAATAAAGAAGCCAGGGGTCAATTGCTGGGCAGAAGGAAAGAGGCAGGACTTCCAGATCCCCAAAGCAGGCTAAGAGATGCTGGGAAGGAAGAGGGATTTTCAGCATGCTTCAGAGGAAGAAAAGGTATGTAAGACCTCAGGTGGAGCAACCATAGGCCACTTCTCCAGGCAGGAGGTTAGAAACATAACTAAACTGATGGCAGATTTAGGGTGTTGAGCTGGGACCAAAGGTAACTGAGCGACTAAAGCTGAGGGCAGATTGAGAGATGCTGAACTAAGGAGTATTGGGAAGGGCCACAGGGGATTAGAACTGTCCAGCAATTGAGCCAATCAGGAAGGGTGAAAATAAATTTGTGTGTGTGTGTGTGTGTGTGTGTGTTCCATCCACATATCTGAGGGAAACTGACTGGGGCTGGTAGCTCGGTTTGCCTGCAGCTTAAAGCAGGGTAGCAAAAACTACATGCAGCATGTATGTCCATGTACCATGTGTGTGCCTGGTGACCAATGAGATCGGAATGTAAATTGTAGTGTGGGTGCTGCGAAAAGAACTTGGGTCCTCTGAAAGAGTAGTAAGTGTTCAAAACCTACTGAGCCACGTCAAGCCCACAAACATTTTTACAACATAATTATTTATTAAATTGGTGCCCTCTTCCCTTTTCCTCTCCCTTCCCCCCACCCCCGTGTATGTAGCACTTGCCCCATTCCATGTCTACATTGCTTTACTCCTTCACCAGTCAGCTCTAGCCTTTGTTTTAATTTTCATTGAGGTCAGCAATTCCATCGCCATTCGTATATATCATACTAATATTTCCGTCTAGGGAGGACCAGCCAGTAAAGTTGTTTTAAGAGATAAAGAAGAGGCTGGGCATGGTAGTTTAACCCTATAATGCCCCACTTAGGGGAGGCTGAGGCAGGAAGAGTGTAAGTTGGCTGTGTCTGGGCTCTACAGAAAGACCTCCTCTAAAAATGAAAAAGGACAAAGGAGCTTGAGGGCCATCATTTTTAAAAACCACTATAGTAAGAAATAAGGCAAATAGGAAATGACTCCACAAAAGAGAAACAGTTAAAACAGAGGGGGAAATTTGATGATGAGCAAAATACCCGAACAGTTCATAAAATATGTCTCCACAGGCGACTCATTAGTTTCTGGAGAAAAAATAGTAACTATAAGTTGACAACATCAGAAAACACCTTGAATGATGTGGTTGAAATTAGCACCATCCACAGAGTTACTAATAGATGGCTAGTATCTCCATGCACAGAGAACACAGCATCCATCAGAGTGGTCTGACTGGGGATGCACAACATAAATCTAAACATGCGAAAGTATCAGACAAACTTCAAATGGGGAGCAGCTATTAAAGCAAAAGGGAAATGGGACCATATTCTTCAAAAATCTCAATAGCACAAAGGACAGGCTAAAGTAGATTAATGAGATGTAGTGACAGTATCTGGTCCTAGACTGGCTTTGGTGCTCAAGTGCAGAATAGGATTACAAAAGATACTATGGGTCAATTAACAAAATTGGAATTTGGAAGTAAGATTAGATCAAACTTTTCTATGAGTTATAAATTTATTATTTTTCTAATTATAAGCTGTCTATGTGAGCGCATGTTCTTAGAAAAGATGCAACGGAATAATTCAGTGTGCTACTCACTATCAAAAAGCTTAGAAAACATATATGCGTATATGGCATAGAGTTAATATTATACAAATGACAAAGCAAATGAAACAAAATGTTAGTACTAGAGGAATTTGGATAAAGGCTCTGTTGCTAAAATTCTTTTCTTTAGAAGAAATGTGAACACCTACCCACCTCTTCATAAGGCCCCAACAACAAACCAAAGGACTGCGGGAGCAAGGGAGACAAGAGGATGTCAGTTCGAATGAATCCACCACAGGAGGACTTATATATTAGTTCATAAAACTAGGATGCTAGGCTCTACACCCAGCAATTGTGTTACCTGTTGACTCTAAACTAAGATTGTGTGGTGTTTTCCTTCACGCGGTGATTCAACTGGGTTCCATAGAGAAAGGTAATGGCGGCAGAGTATGGGAGTGCCAGAGTACACCCCAGCCAGTCCTGGGAATTTGGAAGCACAGGGCAGGTGTGGGAACTTAGCGAGCCAGATGGAGCGAGCTCCAAAGAGGCAGAGCCAGTCTGGGTGAGATAGGCCCTGGTAAAAAGGAATAATGTGGTCTCAGTCTGCTGAGCTGAAAACAGACTGAGGCCACAGGCTGGTGCCTAGCCAGTGATAGTGTAGGCTGCTTTTATATATTTCACGCTACATTAGAATCCACCCAATTTTGCCTGGAGGAACTAATGAATTTACTGAGCATGGGTGAGGGATTACTGACAGCATCATGGTGGACTCAAAGAACGTGCATTGGAAAGTCTCCACGAAGCATGGACGATGGTTTACCTACAGCCACATGTGTGGAGCATCCTTTCAGTCTTTCCTAGCCGACTTGAGCCCCTCCCTTAGGCAATGTGCACTTAGGGGAAATCACTTAGAAATGGCTGAGAGGAGAGGCTGGGTACCCAGGTGAGACTCTTCCCCAGGCCCTCCTTCCATGAAGGAGTGTCAATAAGCAACAAGCCCAATGCCAAAGGTCTTTTGCAAACAGAAATTGTGGTGTTATGAAAAGTGGTACTTTGGTTTGGGTTGTAGCCTGAAAAATATGCTTTATGAGAGAGAGAGAGAGAGAGAGAGAGAGAGAGAGAGAGAGAGAGAGAGAGAGAGAGAGAAGAGATAAGAGAAAGAGGGAGAAAGAGAGAGGGAGAGGGGGAGAGAGAAGGAGAAAGAGGGAGGGAGAAGAGGGGGAGGGGGAGGGGTAGAAAGAGAGAGGAAGGAGGGAAGGAGGGGAGGAGGGGAGAGAGAGAGAGAGAGAGAGAGAGAGAGAGAGAGAGAGAGAGAGAGAGAGAGAGAGAGAGAGATCCTTAGCAATCTAGAAACAGTCACTGGGCATTTCAAGGCATGTAGTTAAGGAAGTGAGCAGGCAAATCACCTGTGATAAATCCACCCAACCAGATTTCCTTCACGGTTTTTAGATTCCTTCCTCTGCATACCGAGGACTTTCTAGAGTCTTTTTTTTTTTATCTTTTAAATTTTTATTTTATTTATTTAATGTATGAGTATTCTGAGATATATATATATATATATATATATATATCCACTTGCCGAAGAGGGCCTCAGATTTCCCTATAGATAGTTGTGAGCCACCACGTGGTTGCTGGGAATTGAACTCAGGACCTTTGGAAGAACAGCCAGTGCTCTTAACCTCTGAGCCATGTCTCCAGCCCCCTTCTGGAGTCTTAAAGTGACAAAATGCTACACAGAAACTACTTCAGGGATGGACAGTTTGTTTAGGCTAATGGTTTAGGGCATTTCAGCGCATTATACCCTGGAAGGCCTGGCGGAATGGCTTCATCCATGACAACAGAAGCCCATGGTAGCAGACCAGGAAATTGAGAATGAGGCAATTCTGTCTCGCTGACAGGGCAAATGTTCATCCATTTGTCTCATCCGGAGCTATCTTTGGTTTAACCTGAAACTGACCCCTTTTCCTACCTTCACTGTGAAAAGTTCAATGGGGAAGTACCCAACACTGTTTTAGAGTCCTGGGGTTGAACCGTTCCAGCTAACTGCATGCTTTCAGCTCCTGTGAAGTTACTTGCTTACTTTACTTCCCCTAGAAACTGGCAACCAGGTTGTAGTTTTTCCTGTCCTTTGCCTTTAAAAGCTCCTTGTAAAAGGCATTTGAGTCTGCTACAAATTCTCTATTCAGATTTTGGTTATTCTGAGTGGTCCTTGGGTCTCTACCCTGCAGCAGTCCTAGGGGCCTACTTCTATCAACATGCAATGGAATATTCCAGTACAAAATCAGTCAACCTTTAATTAGGATCCATAAAGAAAGTCTATTAGGGCCTGGTGAGATGGCTCAGTATGTGAACTGCTTGCTGTGCAAATATGAGGACACAAGTTTGGATCCTAAACACTTATGTAAGTACTGGAGAGGTATGGTGGCCTGCCTATACTTTCCGTATCCAGAAAGCAGACAATGGATCCCTGGGACTATCTAGATTAGCTAAATCCTTGAGCTCCTGGTTCAGCAAAGGCTCTGCTTCAGTGAGAAAAGTGGAGAGAGAGAGAAAGAGACTCAGTGCCACCTTCAGCCTGAATACTCTGGACACACAAATGCATCACTATACACATGCACAGTTCACAGAAACACAAATGCATGTACATACACACACACACACACACACACACACACACACACAGAGAGAGAGAGAGAGAGAGAGAGAGAGAGAGCCCAAGAGAAAGAGAGAGACAGACACACACACACAGAGACACACACACACAAATCCGTGTGCATGCACTTGCACTCACATGCACAGACCAAAGCACCAGTCAGAAAAGCCACAGATAGCCTGATTCCTTTTACATGTAATGTCTGGCTTAAGAAAATCTGTAGAGGCTGGAGAGATGGTTCAGCAGTTAAGCACACCGACTGCTCTTCCAGAGGTTCTGAGTTCAAATCCCAGCAACCACATGGTGGCTCACAACCATCTGTAATGGTATCCAATGCCCTCTTCTGGTGTGTCTGAAGACAGCTACAAATATATATATATATATATATATATATATATATATATATATATATATATATAATGTTTTTTAAAAGAAAGAAAATCTGTAGAGGCAGATGGTGGATTAGTGGTGTCCAGTGATGGGTGGGAAAGAGGAGCCTGCCAATGTGTGGTATTTCTTTTGAGGTGAAATATTCTGGCATTTAGTTAAACTAGTTGCTTTGTTTTGGAAACTTTAGTTTTTGGAACTTTAAAATAGTGGATGTTTTGGTTTGTGAATTACATCTTAATAAAACAAAACTTAAAACTAAAACATTGCTTGCTATTCTCTTTTAAGCAAATATAAAGAGGTGTTCTGACAAATAGCATACAGTTCCAGGACTGAAGTCTGCGCTGAGATGAGAATGCATGTCACTTCTCTGGGTTACCGGTAGGAGGCAGAAAGAGGTTGAGTCTTAACCTCATCCTTCTTTCTCCCTACAAACAAAATTCAAAGCTGACAGTCGATGGAATTTTCTTTTAGCAGATGCTTAAATATTGTTTACAGAGTTGTCATTCTTCTCAAGTGAGAAAGATGTGCAACTCTCTTCAAAACAATTTTGTGTGCTTCAGATGTGTTTAAAAATACAAAATTTTAAAGATGGAAAAGTTACTTTAAACAGCTGCAATTACTTACAATGGCCAGTTTCTTGCATATTTCAGTATTGTCGTTGCATGTTAAAGGTTGATTACTTGAGGGAATAGTACAGAGAGGGGAGGAGAGGGGCTTCCGCCATAGAAGCAGCGTTTCCCAGGTAACAGTTTCCTGAGTTTAAAAAAACTGTTGCACAATCTTTGGCTGTTAGAGAGAAAGGAGAGAAATGTTGGTTAGCCATCATTTTTCTCTGGGGTGGTTTAAATTTATTCACTGACTCTCTCTCTCTCTCTCTCTCTCTCTCTCTCTCCCCTCCCTCCCTCCCCCCACCTCTCTCTCTGTGTCCTTACACCATCAGGTTTTGGCGACAGGTCCCTTTGCTTCCTTATTCATTTGCTGACCCCTTTTTTCCTTTGATATTTGATTTTCCCAGACAGTAAAATATGAAGAATGTAGCTGGAAGTTACAGAGAAATGTGAATAGTTCTCTGCTAAAATCTGCCTTCTTCTTTAAAGAATTATGATACAGAGAAGTGGTAATAAAAGTATTTTGGATGGCCTCGCCTCTGGGAACACTTAAATGAGGGACTCACTAAGAGAAAACAATACACGCATCCAACACCTTAATTAGATGATTCGTTCTTCCTGTACCTTATTGTTTGAATGAGCCACTACAGGGGCTCAGCAGGAAAACTGAACACAGGCCCACCTGAGACCACTATAGTGAGGGAAGGCTAAAAAATGTGCTGAGAAATACAGGGGTATCTGTCAGGAGCTGTGAATGTTTTCCCTTCTTTTCACAAAACCCGAGATATTTCTGCAGGAAGACCACATCGAAGACTCTTATTTCTTCCCCTTACAAAGGACACGGTGCTATAATGAAAGTCCAGAGTAGAGCACTTTCTAAAACCAAGTCAATAGAGAAGGTTTCCGTATGAGGCTATTATAATCCATGAACAATACCATATGCTTTTTCAGACAGAAAACAAATGAAAGCTATGAAGTGCTATCACACAAGGGGACCACAGGCTTGTTTGTCACCATCTACTATTAGATCATTATTAAATATGGGGTTAACATTTTTAATGATTTGTTTTTATTTATGTCTGCGTGACGTTGTCAGATTGCTTGGAGTTACAGACAGTTTTGTGCTGCTACGTGGGTGGTAGGAATTGAACCTGTGTCCTCTGGAAGAGCAGCCAGTGCTCTTAACCACTGAGCCATCTCTCCAGCCCCAGATGTTTTATTCCTGACTTTCTGTAGCTATGCTGCAGCATGTACTGATGCTTCTGAACTTGAAAGCTAACCCTTTCCCAAACGAGGCAACTGTTCTGCAAGTACACAGTCTATTCCACAGCAGTCTACCACCCCCAAGCCAAGGACAAAATAAATAAGCCCTAAAGGTTTCATTACTTCAGTTCCTTAGGCCTTCTCTTTCCTATATTTTTTTCCTAGTCACCACATCTAGAATTCTGCCTCATTTCACTGTGTTTGCCCTCTTGTTTCTCAAGATGCTATGAACTGATAGCTGAGACTTGTGGTTCTTAGGCTTACTTGTCAACTTGACCGAATCTTCCATCACTTGGGAGGTGAGCTTCTGGACATGATGGTGGGAGATTATTTGGATCCCATTAATTAATGTTGGAAGAGCTGCCCACTGTGGGCAGCAACAGTCCCTGGTTGGGATCACAGACTCTATTAAGGAGGGAGGGGAAATCAGCAGCAGCCGTAGACACAAGTGAGTAGCTGATCCAAGTCCTGAGATGTTGACTTCCTTGCCGTGGTGGACTATATCTTGAACTGTGAGCTAAAATAAACTCTTCTGTCCTTAACTTACTTTTCATCTCTCACTACCCAGACAGACCATTTTAATAAGCTGAGCTGATGTCAACCATCTTGACATTTGGGCAGGTCCTTTAAGTTGGTAACCCACATTTAGACAGAGTACTGCAGCTGACTGGGTTCCTTTAACCAGAGCCCCACTATTTACAAGGAGGTAAATTGGCACTGCATGATGGTGTACATCTGTAATCTCAGCATGCCCAAAGCTGAAGCAGGAAGGTTGTTGCAAGTTCAAAGCCAGTCTGGGTTATATAGTAATTCAAGGACAGCTTTGGTTCTATAGTGAAATTCTGTCTCCAAAAAAATTAGTGCAAACAGTATTATCAAGAGACTAAGAAGACACAGAATGGGAGAAATATCTGCAATTCACTAATCTAATAACAGTTCAGTATCCTGAATATATAAAGAGTTTATATAGCTCCATAACAAAAGACAAATATTCCAATTAAAAATGGGTAAATGATTTGAATGGATATTTCTCTAAAGATAAGCTACAATGACCATTAAACACATGGGAAAATTGTTCAACATCACGAGTCACTGGGGAAATACAAATTCAAAATACAATGAGACACTGATTCCCAGACAAGGAATGGTTATAATGAGAAAACACTAGAAGTTGAAGCCCGCATACATTGCTATTTAGAATAGAAAATTGCATATTCTCTTTGGCAATTCTTTAAGAAGTGAAACAGAATGTAGCTATAGGACCCAGCAATCTCATGCCTAGAGATATTGAAAATACTCAATCAAATTGAAAGTATAGGTCCAGATCTAAATAGATAACTCAGTTGGTAAAGTGCATATCACACAAGCACAAGGACCTGAACTTGCCTCCCAGTGCCCACATAAAAAGATCTGGGGTGGGGTATGGATGGAGCGATGGTTCAGTAGTTAAGGACATGTACTGCTTTTGCAGAAAAACTGGAGTTAGGTTCCCAGCATGTATGTGATGGCTCACAAGCATCTTTAACTACAGTTCCAGGGGGTCTAATGCCCTCTTCTGACCTCCCTGAATACCATGTACACACAAACACATGCAGGTATACACGCATACACATAAAATAAAAAATTAACGTCTTTAAAATAAAACGTGGGGCTTGATGCTACATGTTTATAATTCCAGGACTGAGGAAAGAGACAGGTTGGTCTCTTAGCCTTACTGGCCAAGTAGGTAGCCTAGCCTACTTAGTGAGTTCCAGGCCAATGAGAGATCTCATTTCAAAAATAACTTGGATGGCTGTCAAGGTTGATCTCTGGCTTCCACACACATGTACTTCCTCAAAAATACACACACACACACACACACACACACACACACACACACACACACACACACAGAGCTGTATAGGACAGCAAAAAGTCCAAAGGAAAATGTGTATGTGAACATCTATAACAGGTAGTTCATAAAGCTAAAAAAAGAGAAAGAACAAAATGTCTATTAGCTGATCAAGAGATAAAACATTATTCATTTACACAGTGAAATATTATTTGGCTATAAAAATAAATTAACTTTGAAAAAATTTGCTAAATAAAAGGATAGAGATAGAAAGTCTACATACTCTAGGACACCACCAATATAAAATGTTCACAATAGTCAAGTCTACAAGACAGAAAGTAGCGTAGTCATCCTGGTACCAGTCAAGTTACTTTGGGGTGATAGCAATTAAATGTGAAATGTCGCCTGTAGGCTTAAGTGTTTGAGCACTTAATTTACCAGCTTTAAGTTCTTTAGGAAGGGTACAGAACATTTAGGAAATCATAATGGATCACAGGCAGCTAAGTAGCTTTTACAGCTCAGCTTTACTTGCTGGTAACTATTTCCTGAGTATGAATACGATGAGAACAGCCTTTCCTGTCTGCTACCTGGTTCACCTGCCATGATGGAATATGCTCCTCTGAAACTGTAAGCCAAAATAAGCCACTTCTCCCTTAAGTTTCTTTTGTCAGAGAATGTTTGCACAGCAACGAGAAAGTAACTAAAACAGTAGTCATGAGGTTTCTTTGAGGAATCATGAAAATGTTTTGTAATTAGGAATTTGTAATGGTATCATAACCTTGTGGACATAATGTAAAAACACTGAATTGGAAACATACATGAAAATTAAGCACTTATATATGAATTTTCACACTAGTTAGTTATAATAGCCAAAAGGTGGATATATATTTAGGTACATATTTCTAGGTATTAGGTATTGGACTACTATTCACCAGGAAAAAGGAATGAAGTCAGCTACATGCTATAATATAGGTGAACCTTGAAAACACTATAAGGGAAAGAAAGCACGGACAAAGACCACATCTTTTATGTATCCACATATATTAAGTGTCAAGAATAAGCTAATGTATAGGAATATAAAACACACTGGTGGTTGCTAATGGCTAAAACTTGAGAAGGTACTGGGACTGCCTGCCAATGGATCATGGTTAGTTCTTGTAAGAGGTTTTAAACCATCCGAAAACTGGATGTTGGTAATGGTTTTACAGCCCTGTCAATATATTAAAAATAATGCTTACTCTTTTAATGAGTAAATTGCATAGTATATTAATTATATTTCAATTAAGCTGCTAAAAAATGAAAAACATTAAATACCTCTTCAGATAGGTGAGGTTTATGGAGTGTGAAGTATATTTCAAGAAAGCTGCTTAATGGTTGGAACTGGAAACTATCATCCTGAGTGAGCTAACCCAATCACAGAAAGACATACATGGTATGTACTCATTGATAAGTGGCTATTAGCCCAAATGTTTGAATTACCCTAGATGCCTAGAACAAATGAAACTCAAGATGATGATCAAATGTGAATGCAGATCGGCTCATGAGACACAGCCAGAATACAGCAAATACAGAGGGTATGCCAGCAGGAAACCACTGAACTGAGAACAGGACCCTGTTGAACAATCAGAGAAAGAACTGGAAGAGCTTGAAGGAGCTCGAGACCCCATATGTACAGTAATGCCAACCAACCAGAGTTTCCAGGGACTAAGCCACTACCCAAAGACTATACATGGACTGACCCTGGACTCTGACCTCGTAGGTTGCAATGAATATCCTAGTAAGAGCACCAGTGGAAGGGGAAGCCCTGGGTCCTGCTAAGACTGAACCCCTAGTGAACTAGACTGTTGGGGAGAGGGCAGCAATGTGGGGAGGGGTGGGAGGGGAACACCCATAAGGAAGGGGAGGGGGGAGGGGGATGTTTGCCCGGAAACCGGGAAAGGGAATAACATTCGAAATGCATATAAGAAATACTCAAGTTAATAAAAAAAAAAAAAAAAAAAAAAAAAAAAAAAAAAGGAAGCAGCCTTAGTAAATGAAAATAAAGCCTATATTCATGAGTTAGGGAATATTACTAAGACATAAATACCATCTAATATGATTTGCCAACCCCAATGACTCTAATGTTCATAGATGGGTGGTTAGATGAACAAACTGCTACATAGCCATATGTTGTGACAGACTTTTCCTGTGGAGAGGTGAGCATACTTATCAATACACCCTAGATAGGACACCCATGAGAGACCAAAATATAGGACCTCTGAAGTCCAACTCAGTGAACTCGATGAGATTTTGGGGGGTTAATTACAGGAACATGGGTGAGGAGTCACTTACAGAAGCAGAAAGGGCTCAGAGGCAGCTGCATCACCAAAGCCCACATCAGCATGACTGTCAGCTCACAATGCTGGGGACCCGGAGCTCACTGCACAGCCTGCAGGCAGCTCAACAGGTTGGAGAGTGTGTTTCCATGTGGCTCAGTTGGTCTAGGCGTCTTCTAGGCAGCTCTGTTTATTATAACAAATCTCTGATATTTTGGCAGGTCTCTGCTTCGTCTAGGCTACTTGGGTGGTCTACTACTTCTGTGAGGTACTAGGGTTGTTTTAGAGTTTTCTTTGTAGCTTGTCTTGTCTGAGAGTCATCTGTCAGTAGTCTTTACTGTTTACATACTCTTTTGGTGTTGATTCCACCCAGTCAGGGTTTCTCTGTGTAGCCCTGGCTATCCTGGAACTCTCTCTGTAGACGAGGCTGGTCTTGAACTCAGAGATCTACCTGCCTCTACCTCCTAAGTGCTGGAATAAAAGGTTCATACTTGGTCCTTTTATCTGCTCCTGAGCCTAGGGAATCTGGTCAGTTTTAGGAACTTGTATCTGTTTTGAATTGTTTACTGTCCTGTCTTAACGAGCTTTCCTGTAGGATTGTCTCATGTCTTTGTAAACAAAAACTTAAAAATACCCTGATGTTTCAATAAAATAAAAGAAAGTGGAACTTCTCTTTCACATTATAGGCAGCAGAATCGGGAACATAATTAGCCTTCCAGGAGGTAGTCATTTAAAGCTGTAAATAAATGTAAGCCTGGCATAAATACAATTAGAGTTTTGTCATTTAAGCTGATTTGGGAATGACAATTTCGGATGGCACCTGGCATTTCTATCAGACACAGAGAATCATCAGGCTGTCAAGTAGTGCATCTATGGTACACAGGAGAAAGACTGACCTGGAGGCCTGCAGCCGTGTCCAAATGACACTATTCTTGTATTGCCTTAAAACAGTAAGTCCTCAGTGCACCTACTTCAGTATTCAATTGTGTAACAGTGTTACGAGAATGGAAGGGTTTTTTGTTTTTGTTTTTGTTTTCTTGAGACAAAGTGATTCTGTACAGAGTTGTGTAAAACAACCAATCTCTCTCTATATTTTGAACTAAAAGAACTCTTAATCATTATTTTACAGTTCTATACTTTCATGGCAGATGTTGACATTTTACTATTGCTCCAGAATCAAATGTCAAGTTATTCCTGCTCAGAATTTTCCATTTTCAAAGAAGTCCATCTGCAGCTGTATTTATAACGAACTCCGCTTGCAAAGACCCAGCATTTTAAATCAGGTTTGTAAATAGGTTTGAAGGAGGACATGTAAGCACTGGAGACCTGCCTGGGTTAATTAATTCTCTTTTCAGGCACTAGAACCTACACAAATAGGCCAGCTGGAGGTGAATGTTGTCTTTGAACGTGATAATTATATGCCTTAGCAATTGTTTGCCTTCTCACTTCTCCCTTGGTCAGATTCGCCATAATCCATAAACTAAGTATCGGGAGAGGTTTTTCTTCTCCCGAGAAAATGAGCATGTAGATGAGGTGAGATAATGACTGTGGATAATACAGAGTTTGAAGGTCTGGATAGTGCATACAGATCGCTCCAAAGAGGGGCCCGTGCTTTGCTAAATATAGCAGATAATGCCTGCTATGGCATTGTGAGTACATCTGTGCTTCAGCTCACATTTGCTTTCTTTTGTTACTTCTTGGATGCTTTGGTTTCCCACAACCCAATTTCCTTCCATAGAGTAATGTGATGAATAGCTCTGTCTCATCCCGCACCTAGAAAAGCAATAGGGTCGGAGGGGGGGATACCTGGAGTGTGTCTCCAGCAGGTTGCATGTTGTCCTGGCACAAGCAGGAGGGAGTCAGAGAGAATGGGAGTATGCTGGGTGTTCGCTGCACACTGTGCCTTTCTTTGGCAGACTTGTCCTTACCCAGGAGCCACCTCCCAGTGCAGCACTGCCGGAAACACAAAGGCTTTCCATCCACCATCCTGTCTGGCTTCAAGGATGCCTGGATTCTTCCAGAGGAACAAGCCAGCTTTTCTCCCTGAAGCCATGCAAGGTTGGGGAGACAGTCACTGTGTGTGTCCAACACTACAGAGCCACCTAACGGGAGTGCCTCGTGGGCTTCTCATCCTAGGCAGGGAGGGGTACATGGTGAACAGCATGCTGTAGAATAGACGTCCCCATATAAGATAAGGTTGGGGAACAGGTGGGATGAAAAAGAAAGCTGCTTTTTGTTGAAGATCCCTCCAGTAGCCATTTTTTCTTGTCTCACAGAGTATATAACACCATTTGTAAAAGGACAATGAAATGAACTGTTTTCAAGATCCCTCACAGACAAAACATGGTTCAGTGTTCATCAGTATGCAAAATTAAAGACATAATCTCAAATCTGACTCCCCTGGAAAAGCTTGCAAATCTTATATCTGGATGGTAATAATACTCTGGATGGTAATGCCACTTGTGCCCATGCCTGTGGTAAAAGGAAAGAGCTGACACTTGAAAGTTGTCCTGATCCCCACACACTTGGGCTCTCTCCCACACATAATAGTAATATATTTTTCTCTTTCTTTTCTTTCTTTCTTCTTTTTTTTAAGATAAGGTCTCACTATGTAGCTCTCTGGCAATCCTGGCACTTACTCTATAGACCAGGGTGGCCTCAAACTCACAGAGCTCTGCCTGCCTCTGCCTCCTGAGTGTGGGAATGCGCCACCTGCCTGGCCTAAGTTGGTGTGATTTTAACAACTGTGAATATGAGAGATATGTTGGTGAAGGCAGAACAGCAATTCACCCATGTTACTTACCCTTCTAAAGACTACAGTTTCATGAACTGTGGCCTGTGAGCCATGCTGGCTTTCCTATGGCCTGTGCGTTTCATAAGAATGCCTTTTTCCATTCTCATCCCTTATTTTACTTTTGCTTAGTTTGTGTCGTGTGTGAGCAGAGCTCAGAGGACTTTATGGGCGTTGTTTCCTTCCATCTTGTGAGATCTAGAGTTTGAATACAGGTCATCAAGCTTGAAACCAAGTGCCTTTTCCCCGATGAGCTATCTTGCTGGCTTCCTTTCATATTTTTAGATAGTTGGACAAAAGTTGAAGAATATTTTCAATAAGTGAAAATTATGTGAAGTTTACATTTCAGAGCACATACATACCGCATGATGTTACAGTGGCAGTTTTGCAGTCGCAGTGAATGCTAGCCCTGGTACTCACAGCTTTGCATCAGCGACAGAGTAATACATTGCAAATGCCAGTGGCACAACTGTACCTTGACAGTGTTTTGAGGTCAGCACACATTCACTAGAATGTGACATTCTACTACTAAAGGAAATCCATTGTTCCAACTCAAGAAAAAGAAACCAAAAGAGACCTTTATGTGTTGTACTTTAAGGACAATGGAGGGGAGCTTTTCTCATCACAAATCAGATGGCAAACATGTTTGCTCTGCTAAAAGACTACAATTCACATTGCTGCCACCAAATTGATCACTGATGACAATATTCTCAATGCATGTGAACGCAATAGTCAGAAAAATATCCAACATTAAATACGGGAAGTCTCATCACAGCTGCACTTTGTCACAAACACAAACAAAAGAAATGGAGACTGCACCGAAGTGAGTCTCATTCCTTACCTAAGCTAAGAAAGCTATTTACCAACAGTAAGTTTATTAAATTGCATTTTATTGCGGTAGCTGAAGAAACGTATGCAGAGAAAATTATCATGGTTAAGACTATTAGGCCTGTTGGCAAGAACAGTTGCCTGAAGAATTGAGACTATTAGGAACAACATGCATACTGGATTTCAAAAACAAGGCAAACAATATGGAATGGTTTTCCTTGGCTCTTCATGAATTGGCAGATGTTACCGATACTGCTTAGTTATTGTTTGAGAAGTCAATGCCAACTTTTAAGTGACTGGAGAATTAGCTTGTGCAAGTAGTGTATGTGGAAAATTACAGAGGAAAACATTTTACAAAAAGCAATGGAGACTCTAAATACAACACAAAGGGAAGTGGAATCAATGAAGATATATGGTATGGCTGCTGGCGGTTGCATAATTGTGGTGAAAATAATGGGTAAGTTGGCCACATTTTAGTAACTTGTGAAAATCTGTGCTGTTTAGAACTCATCGTTATAACTGCCTATTCAGTACATCTTGAGGAAAACCTTTGACTCTCATGTTACCAACCCACCAGTGTTGATGGTAAACTTCATCCACTCTCCTGGGCTTAGTCGTCACCACTTTCATAAATCTATTGTCAGGCATCAAAACTGGACATCCTGGCTTGTTTCACCATGGAGGACTACACTGGTCACATTTTATTGCAATACTTGGAGTTTAGATTCAAAATCTATTTAGCGGCACAGTCCCAGAGCTTACACACAAACTTCAATTGGAAATGATTAATCTGCAGTGTAATGACATGATACAAGGCAAATATCACAGGAAGAGTATAATTCTATAGATGCTTTCCAAGTGAAGGATAGGTTCCATTAAAATCATATTCTCATGCCTATTGCAAAAGTTTTATCTATATGAAATGTCTACAACAGGCAAATCGATGAGAGAGGAAGTGGATTGCTGATTCCTTATTGTTGGGGCAGGGAGTTTGGGAAAAAGTGATTGGTAATAAATATGGGTTATTTTTTAAGGTATTAAAAATGTTCTAAAATTGGTCATGACTGCGCAACTCCATGAGTGCACCCAAAATTATTTACCTGTGCAAAAAAAATCATATGATCATGAAATGATATCAATATTTGTTAATATTTGTCCATGTTAATGGACATATTTCAAGAAGAATTAAGTATAATTTACCTTTAGGTCAGCAATGATATAATTATCTGTGATCAAACACTCAGAACACTTATTTTGAGGTGCAATTAAATGAAACGGTGGCCCATATTCCTTTTAAAAATTAGCATGCATATACTAAAAGCATGTATTCAATTATTATTATATTCTGACTTTTGAACAAAAATGTGCAGAACTGTGTTGTCTCTTTTTTATACACACCTAAATACTTATATAACACCTAGAAAATACTCTCAATTTCGTCTTGGCCTACATTTACACTATGAGCCTTTACTGAGAAATTGCGGATGTGTCCTCTCAATTCTTCTTCTTATACTCCTTTGTGTTTAGAGCTATCTTTTTGTAGTCATCTCTATTTGATAGTTAACTTTTTAATTAACATGCATTAATTGTACATATTAGTGGGATTCCATACATTGTAGCACATGCATGTAGCATGCACTGATCTGATACAGTAATTAGAATCTCTCTCTCCTCTTACCCGTCCTTGATGTTAGAGCCTTCAATCTCCTCTCTTTTATAACCTCATAAAATATGTAATAGTTTTTGTGACCTATAGTCACCATAGCTCACTCTTTCTAATTATATTTTGCTACTTGTTACCCAAACTTCACTCTCACCCCACCCCCATCCCAGCTGCTCCTAATCACTATTCAACATTCAGATAGACCTCTTTTAGTGTCCCTTTAAACAGCTGTGTTGGTCTCTTTCTAAGACTAGGGTAATGGGCTCAGACAATGCTTTACTCTTTCTCCAGACAGAACACAGAAAGTAGACAGAGTATCTACTATAGACAACAGGGTACCATCTGTTGGTTTCTAAAGAGTAATAAAAGCTTGGGATGATCCTTGAAATTATGTTACTAGGGAGAACTATTATGAAGACATTGAAGGGATCCAATCTGAGTAACAAAAGAAAAAAAATAGATGATTGTACTGTATTAGAAGAAAATGTTTTTGTATCACAAATAATATCATGGACAAAGCCAAAGAAGAAGCCCGCAGAAGAAAATGTCTGCAAATTATATACCCATGGTTTAATATATAGACTACATAAAGAATAACCATAACTCAAAAACTAAAATGAAATAGTTTAATTACAAATGGACAAAGGATTTGCATAGCCATTCTCCAAAGATATTCAAATGGTCAGTGAGCATATCGAAAAAAAACCTCCACATCACTCATCACAAATAAATATACATCAAACGTCCTGTAACATGTCCATCATGTGCATTAGGATGCATACAATAAAAGGGGCAGGAATTCACAAATGTTGGCAAGACTGGAGAAATTGTATTTCTCCTATTTTCCTGAGAGAAATGCAAAAATGATTTTTCCCCAGTGGAGAACATTCTGACATTTTTTCTATAAAACTAAACATAAATTAGCATATGGCTCAGCAATCCCATGTCTCTGTAGCTGTTCTGGTTAGTTTATTAATATTTTTATTAATATTTAAACTTGACACCGCTAGACTTATCTGGGAAGTGGAACCTAAGTTGAGAAAATGCTTCCATCAGATTGCCTGTAGGTAAGTCTTTGGGAACGTTTTCTTTACTGAATATTGATGTGGGAGTGCACAGCCCACTGTGAGAAATGCCATCCTTGGGAAGATGGTCTTGGTTCTATAAGAAAACAGGCTGAGCAAGCCATGAGGAGCAAGCCAGTAAGCAGCCTGTCCATGGCCTCTGCATCAGCTCCTGCCTCCAGGGTCCTGCCATGGATTCCTGTTTTGGCTTCTTCTGATAATGGACAGTAACTGGCAAGCCTAATATGTCCTTTCATCTCTAAGTTGCTTTTAGTCGTGATGTTTTGTCATAGCAACAGAAACCTAAGACAATATGTATCCTAAATAATTGAAAACAGGGATCCACATAAGTACTGGTACTCTAGTCTTCACTGAAGAATCATTCATAATAGCAAAGAGAAGGAAACAACCCAAGTGTCCACCAATAGGCAAATGGGTAACAAAATGTGTACTGTCCATAAAATGGAATTTTATTTAGTCCCAAAAGGAATGAGGTTTACTATATGCTATAGCATGGATGATCTTGCAAGCATAATGCTAAGTGAAATAATCCAGGCACAAAGGGAGAGATGAGTCTATCTATATGAAATATCTAGGGCACACAAATTTTTAGAGGCAGAAAGTAGACTAGAGGGTGCCAGAGTTGGTAAGGAGGAGAAATGAGAAATTATTAATTGCTTAATGATTACAGTTTCTGCTGGAGAGCTGAAGAAGTTGGAAATGTGCAAACTTGGAAATTTTGCAAATTTGCACATTGGAATTACAATTAATGCCACTGAACTGTGCACTAACACAGAAAGTGTATTCGTCACAATAGAAACTTTGTAAATAAGATATGGACTGAGGAGGCATCTGAGTGGTTGAAGCACTTGCTGTGTAAGTGTGATGAGTTAGGATCCCCAACATCTAGGCTAAAAACTTGGATGTCGTGTTCCCCAACTGTAATCCCAGTGCTGGGGTGACAGCAGATCCCCAAATCTCGCTGGCCAGCCAGTCTAGCCAATGGGGGACTATTGGGTTCAGTAAGAATGCTGTTGTTGTCTAAAACGAACAAAGAGAGAGATTGATAGAGGAACCAAGATTGACCTCTGACCTCCACGGACACACATATAATGTGCCCTGCCACACACAGGAACTGGAAAGCTCTCTATGTCAGGGAGCTGAGAGATAAAATACTTTCTCCACATTTTTGTTAATAAATATTTTAATTTGGGGTTGTATGCCTGTGTGCATGTGTGTGTGTGTGTGTGTGTGTGTGTGTGTGTGTGTGTCCTCATGCACATGTGTGTGGGGGCATGTGTGGAAGTCAGAGCACATCATTGGGTGTCAGCCTCCCAAGAGGGAATCTCTGATTGGCCCAAAGCTCACCATCTAGGCTAAGCTGGCTGACCAATGAGCTCAAAAGAGCCTCTTGTCTCTACCCCCTAAGCAGGGTGACTATAAATGCATATCACCACACTTGGCATTGTTATGTGGTTGAACTCATGTTATGCTGTACTGATTGGGCTGTCCCCCAAGCTGATAGCTATCTATCTATCTATCTATCTATCTATCTATCTATCTATCTATCTATCTATCTATTCAGCTATCTCAATGGATATGATGAAAACATTCATTGTAGTTTTGATTTGCATCGTCTTTTCTCTTAATTACAAGATTACCCTTCCTGAGATGGGTGGTGGTGGTTGGTATATGCCTTTGATCCCAGTAGAGGCAGGTGGTCTCTGAGTTTGAGGCCAGCCTGGTCTACAGAGTTAGTTCCAGGACACCCAAGGCTACACGGAACAACCCTCTCTCAAAAAATCAAAGATTATTACCCTTTCTACAAGTGGAAAAATCAATTTTCCTGTTCTTTATGTCACACAGACTTATTAACACTGATTATGAACACCAACCTCTATCTTTACCCACAGAAGTGTGCATATATAATGTTATTGTGTTTATGCGGTCACTTGCTGAAATAGGCCAAGCATAAAGGATTAACTGAGAAGCCCTTGCTGGTGTTGTAAGACCAAAGACCCTGAAAAGAAGTAGAAGCACCCAGACAGTAGAAAGCCTTGCTGGCCTTCCTCCTGAGAAGCTTTCCTGTATATGTGTAGAAGAGATCAACTGTTCTGTAAGCTTTTCTCCGAATATGCTCAGAATCTTCCTTCCCCCCTATTATCAGGATAGCAGAGTTTTATAAAACTGAAGGTCTGCACTTCCTAGCTTGGTTTCATTTATAACTGGAGGAAGAATGTGTGGGTTAGAGGTCATGAATGGCCTTTGCAGGAGCTGGAGAGAGGGCTCAGTGGTTAAAGTGCTTGCCATGCAAACATCAGGACTGAGTTTCAATATCATGTACCCACAGAAAAAGCTGGCAGGGGGTTGGGGACTTAGCTCAGTGGGGTTGGGGATTTAGCTCAGTGGTAGAGCGCTTGCCTAGCAAGCACAAGGCCCTGGGTTTGGTCCCCAGCTCCGGAAAAAAAAGAAAGAAAAAAAAAAAGCTGGCAGGATGGTTAATCTTGATTGTCAATCTGAATACCTCTGGAATTCACTAAAACTCAAGGCACCCTTTTGAGAGATATTCTCAATTGTACCATTTGAGGCAGGAAGACCATCCTAAATCTGGGTCAGACCTTCTGGTTGCAGCCCACATAAGAAGTCAGGGGAGAAGGAAGCTTTTGCTTTTTGTTTACTTGCCCTTATTCTTGTCAGTTCATCTGTCCTATTGCTGGGGCATTCCTATGCGGGTATTAGAACCCATTCGTCAGGATTCCAATGTGGACTGAAGACCAGCATTGCTCTAGGAATCCTCCGGGATGCCAGCATGAGATTGGGACTCCTGACACATGCATTCTCTTGGACGGAACAACTACTAGATTCTTGGCCTTTCTGTCAGCTGTTATTGAACTACTCAAACCGCAGCCTGAAAGCCACTCTAATAAATCTCATTTTAATATATACTTTCTTAATATAGATTTATATATAATATAATCTATATTCTTGTATAAAATAATATAATTTAATATATTCATTTTATCAGTTGTGTTCCTCTAGAGACCCCTGACTAATCCTAATACAGACGGGCATGGTGGCATGTATCCGTTATCCTAGCACTGGAGAGGCAGAGACCAAAGAATCTTAAATCTGTGACCTCCCGGTTCAATTACAGATGCTACCACAAAAATAACGTGGAGAATAATAGAGTACATCAACCTGTGGTCTCCACATATCTTTGCACATCAGCACACATAATGCACACATAAGAATCTGTACATAACCACAGAACACACACATGGGGTTGGGGGCGGGGAAGGGAGGTTTTTTTTGCCTTCCTTAGGAGAGAGAGGCATGGTAGCTGTCTTGTTCAGACACAGTAAACAGCCTTCTCCCCAGGAGAAGCAGCAGAGACACATGAATAGGCAGTTTTACTGGTGTGCTCACAGGAGCTCGGGTTTCCCAGGTCAGAGCTGCTCTGTGTCTCTGGAGTGGTAAAATTCCTTTCTCATTTCATCAGCACTGCAGTGTGGGGGCCTCTATTGAAGCAGGGGGCTCAGAGTGCCCAATGTCTCTTGTCTGTTTTGCTTTCCAGGGCGAAGTGTGTCGTGGTTCATAAAAGAAAAAGATCAAAGAACCCAGACTTGCTTGTTGAGATGGAGGTTGGTCTAAAGGGCAAAAGAGGAGAGTGCCCCGCTGGGGACCTCTGGTGTTCGTCCATGGTGTGGCAGATGAGAAGTGAAAATCCAGCTGTCTTTCTTCACATTAACTCTTTCCTCACAGGATTCTACCCCTCTGAGCCCCATGGTATCATCTGACAGTGGGCTACCCTGCTTTGAGAACATTGTTTTCGTAGTCACTTTATAGAATTCCGATGCGTTTCTTTCCATTTTTCTTCTCTTATTATATGCAAGGAAAATTGATAGAAATGGATTCCAGAATGCCTGAAACTTGCCTCAATTAATAGGATCAAGACTTCACAGAGAGTTACATTTTTCCCTTTTGTGTTTTTATTGTTCCACTTTGCTTTTGAGTATGTAGCTCCACGTTGTCCTCCAATTAGCTAAACCTCACCATGTAGCTAAACATGGCCTTGAACAAATGATCTTCCTGCCTCTACCCCCAGATGCTTCAGTTACAGGCATGAGCCTCCATGCCTGTCCACAGATGAAGACTTTTTGAGACAAAGAGCAAAAATATCTCAGAAGACTTGTTGGGAAGTGTTCCCTATCAGAAACCATACCTTCTTTATGGGATTTGCCCATCCTCTGTGGTGAGTTTCGAGGTCCTTGTCTCTTCTTTTGAGAGGTAGAAAAGGCACAGCTGTATTAGTGTTTTTACAGAGGTGGGGACTGGAAACCTTGTCATATTTTCCATTTTCTTACAGCATGATCTATTGCCAAAATAAACATTGTTGCAGTGACTGCAAGGGAGGTGGACCAGGACTGCTACATACTTTGCTTCCCTTGGTAGAAGGTAGCCCCCTAGGAAAGCTAAACAACTCTGTGCCTGGAGTCAGAGGCAGTGATGAAGGAATGTTGCCCTCCTGTGAAGTACGGAGCCTCTCTCTAAAGACTCAGATGCCCTGCACCTGCGAACTCTGAGAACACTCTTCTCTCTGGAATACACACACACACACACACACACACACACACACCCCAGAGGAGAGGAGTCTGATGATATGGTTCTATAGCTCTGTAATCGTTGCTGCTGTGAAGTCTGAGGCAGGAGGACTGAAAGTTCAAGGACAGACTGGATTGCAGAGTAAAACCCTGTCACAAAATTTGAAAATGTCCAAAGAGGGTTGGTTATAAAAACAAAACAAAACTGAAGTTCTGTTGTCTGCAGGAAAACGGATACAACTGGAACTAATTATATTAAACAGATGAGGTCACTGTCACAAGGACACATGTTGCATGCTTTCTCTCCTTTGTGGATCCTAGAGTTTATACATACACAAAATGATATATTTACCAATGACATGAAAGTAAAAGCAAAACTGTCTGGGGAGCAAAGGGGACTAAGGAGAGGGGGAAATACAGATGGGGAAGGGGAGAGGCCGTGAAAAGGTATGTTGGAAGCATATTATGTACCCACACCATGAGGGTTTTATGCAATATAATGATGATGATGATGATGATGATGATGATGATGATGATGATAGGGCTGATGATATAAATCTCTGGTAAAATACTAGTCTGGCATGTGCAAAGTCCCTGGTTCAAGCCCAGTAGAAGAATAAAACAAAGTACCAAACAAAACCATCCAAGTTAATGATTTTTTTATAATGAATTATTTAAGTGTAGGTTTAGATATAAAGAAGATTATGAGGACGAAACAGAAAATTCTTGTATGTTCTTTATTGGGATTCCACTGGTTTTCCCCTTTAGGTCTTCTTTCTGTCCAAGTATCCCATCCAGGATACCACCTGTGTTATGTGCTAGTTGTACCACCAAATGCCACAGAGAGGATGGCTTGAACAATAGATATGTATGCCACACACAGAGAAATGTGCAAGTAGGGTAGTGATCTCTGAGACACTGGGGCATATTGAGAATTTGCAAAAGGTTTCCCCCATATAAAAATGCAAACATTATTCTGATACTGTCAGAAATATCAGAACTTTTTAAAAAGAACTTTGGAAATTCAGTGTGTTTACTAAAAAACAAAAATGCTGTTTAGGTAAGTACAGTGATCTCTGTGCCCTTTCCCCAAATTATTATCCAATGTACTGACATGGTTATGATGGAAGCCCCAGAAAAATGGGGCAGGGTCACTAACCCTTGTTGTTGTTTTTGTTGTCATCGTCGTCGTAGTCATCGTCATCATCATCATCATCATGACTGTAAGCAGATATCATATGTCAACAGAACAGAAAATATTTCTAAATTTTAATAAAAAGCATTAACCTGAGCATTCAAGAACCTCAAAAAGTTTTAATTTTGATAAAAGTAAAGAGAACCATACATATGCATCGGGTGTGTGAGCACTGAAAATTCTCTAAAGAACAGAGTGGCTTAAATCTTAAAACACACAAGGCATCTTCAATCCACTTAAGACTGACTCCTCATTAGAAATCCTGGAAAATGTATTACCTGTCTGAAGGAAATGACATGATGTATTCAAAGTGCTGGAACAGAATGTCTGTCAATCAAGAATTCTAAACACAGCCCAAGTATCCTTCACAAAAGAAGAAACTAAGACATCGCCAGATGAACAAAAAAACAGTTCTTCACGGGTTGACCTGCCCTCCTGGAAACATGTTATGAAGGGAGTACTTTAGGCTGAAATACAAAGACATTGGATAGCAATCAGAACTGGAAAAGGTAGCTGTGTAGATAAACAAAAAAGATGCTGTGAGTGGGTTTTTGTTTATAATGTTGAAATTAATATGGAATGGTTATACATTAAACTGTTTATTAGAATCTCAGGGCAACCACTCAAAATAACTTAATGTTATACCATGTTAACAATGCTGAATTGCTTTCTTGTCTCCAGTTTGTTTCCACTCTGTCACTTATTGAGATCCCTGTCACTTTCCTTCTATTCTCCAAAGTTCATTTTTTAAAGATTTATTTATTTATTTATTATATATAAATACACTGTAGCTGTCTTCAGACACACCAGAAGAGGGCATCAGATCTCATTACAGATGGTTGTGAGCCACCATGTGGTTGCTGGATTTGAACTCAGGACCTAGAGCAGCCTGTATTCTCAACCACCAAGCCATCTCTCCAACCCCCTAAGTTAATTTTTTAAGTTTTGTTTTGTTATTTGTTTTTGAGACAGGATCTCATGTAGGCCACGCAGGTCTTAAGTTTACTATATAGCCAAGGATGACTCTCATGTCCTGATACTCCTGATTCTACAGTCAAAGTTGTCCGATTACCAATGTATGCTACCCCATCTGTATCAAAGCTCATGTTTTCAGAGCTGGGTATACAGAACAAGAGAGTCACTGTTTCCTCTCCTTTATTCATATATAAGATAGAGGATTGCATAATTTCCAGTCCTGTGATAGGCAAGAGTCTTCCTTGGAAGTAAACTGAAGGAAAGAGCTAATTCTTTTGTGGGCTTTGAAAAAAAATTGGTTGAATTCTGCCTGGGGATAAAGCTTTTCTGTCTTCTTTTCTTTCCTGAATCAGGCAGCTCACATACGGGACACATGTAAACTCTGTGTATGTTATGTCTGCAGAACTTAGGGCACATCTGTAAATGTGTTTACTGCAGGAGCCCGGGGACTGAGAGGAACTTTCAGAAACAGCATCTGGATGCACTGAGTCACAGGATAGTTTAAGATAACAAAAATGAGTTCAGGAAAAGGTAGAAATAGAAGCTAGGAACACTGGCTTTTCTTTCAAAGCCTTAGCTGTTTTGTGCATAAAATATTTTTTAATTTCAAAGTATTTTCATTGATGCATAAAATCTTACATATTTATAGAATACCATACCAGATTTTGATACATGCATGTATCATACAATGTTCACATTAAGGCAAGAATATACTATTTATTGGCTAAAAATTTTGTTATGAAAACATTTAGTCCTTTCTTTAGGCTGTTTTGAAATGTACATCCCATTATTATAATCTATTACCACTGTACCATGCTGTGGAAAATAAGAACTTTCTCATGTCAGTCTGTAACTTAGTATTCACTAACTAGCAGTTTGTATCTCTTCCTGCCTTCTATCTCCTCAAACTTCTGGAAATCACTCTTCTATTCTCAAGGACAGCAAGACTTTAGATTCCATATATGGTACTATGTGCGATTTGTCTTTCTGTGCCTGGCTTATGTCCTTTAACAGTGTCTTCCAGTTCCATCCACGTTATCACAAATGACAGGATTTCACCATTTACTGGGAAGATAGCATTCTATTGTTTACATGAATCACATTTTCTTAGTCCATATTTTTTTAAAGCTAGGGTTTTATTGCTGTGAAGATAAACAAATACCAAAGCAACTCTTACAAGGGTAAACATTTAACTGGGGCTGACTTAAAGTTTCAGAGGTTTAGTCCATTATCATCATGGTGGGAAACATGGTAGCCTGCAAGCAGATAGGGTGCTGGAGGAGCTGAGAATTCTACATCTTGATCTAAAGATAGCCAGGCACAGACTGACTTCTGTAGGCAGCCAGGAGGAGGTCCTTATTCCACTTTGGGCAATGCTTGAGCACTAGGAGACCTCAAAGTCCACCCACACAGGGACACACTTCCTTCAGCAAAGCCATACCTACTCCAACAATGCCATATCTCCTAAGAGTGCCACTTCCCATGAACCAAGCATTCAAACACATGAGTCTACAGGGGCCAAACCTTGATTCAAGCCAGCAACTTGTGTTTCCACCCATTTGTTGGCAATTGCAAATAGTTCTACAATGAACACTGGAAAACTGATGTCTCTTCAGTGTACTTTATGTCTTTAGGATTACTAGGCCATATGGTAGTTTTACTGTTAATTAACTCTCTGTCTCTGTCTGTCTGTCTCTCTTTCTCTCTCTGTGTGTGCGTGGGGGGGGGCGCAGTGTAGGTGTGTGTGTAGATCATGTACTGTGGCATGGGTATGGACGTCAGAGGAGAACCTGCAGAAAGAAATTGCTTCTTCCTTCTACTAGGTAGATTCTAGGGATCAAACTCAGATTATCAGGCATGGTAGCAAGTGCCTTCACCTTATTTCACTGGCTGTATTATTACATTTTTGATGAATATCCATATTTTCCATAGTGGCTGAACTAATTTACATTTCCTCCCCCCTCCCCATTCTCATTCGCGTCAGTTATCAGTCTGGTTTTGATGACAGTCACTCTAAGATATCACTTGGATTTACATTTCCCTAGTGAGGAGTGACAATCGATGACTTCTTCAGATAGCTAGTTAAGTTGTCTATATCTATTGCCTTTATTTGCTCTTAGGGGATATTTATTATACAGAATTATGAGCTACATCATGACAATTTCATATATGTACATATCATGTATTGACCTTATGAACCTCTCATGACTATGTTGACCATTCATTCTTCCTTGATTCCCTTTTCTCCTCTAACAGTTCCTCTTCTACGTCCAAAATGTCCTTTTCATTATCTTTTCAGATTCCACATGTGTGAGAGAAAATGTGAACTATTTGTCCCTGCAAAGATCATGTGTTCTTTCTCATATGTGGCTCCTAGCTTTTAATTTTTATATTTATGTGTGAGAGAGTGCATGTAGGCCATGAAACCAGAAAGGAGACTGGGAGAGTGGGGAGAGATGTTAAGTAAGGACGGGTCGAGACTAAGACAACACATGAAACATTTAAATAGAAAGGAGAGTACTGAAGGCAGAAGGCTATAGGCAGGGTGGGGCAGGGGGATGAAGGTAGGAAGAGCAACCAAAAACAAAAGTAGTAGTATGAAATACAATAAGGAAATATATTACTTTTTATGCTGTTTCTGCTTTTTCCTGTTGCTCTGATAAAATACCCTGGCAAAGAGAGAGAGAGAGAGAGAGAGAGAGAGAGAGAGAGAGAGAGAGAGAGAGAGAGAGAGAGAGAGAGAGAGAGAGCGCCTCTCGCCTCTGCCACACATCCCCCACTCTCTCTGTACTTGCAGGTGAGGATCAAGGCACTTTGGAAAGGAGGGTGCTTGCTGCAGACGAGCCTTGGGGGCTCCAGGCTTCTGAGTACACTCCTCAATTTTCCTAAACTAAGCCTAGTAGATGCTGATAATTAACTAGCTGTGGGGATATATATATATCTTCACATTGAAGTCATAGTCCATCATGGCAGAAGAGTTATAGCAATAGGAGCTAGAGGCAGCTGGTCACTTTGCATCCACAGCCAAGAAGCAGTGAGAAATGAAAGCAATACTTTTGGCTAGTTTACTTTCTCTCTTTTTCATAAAGTCCAGGATCATATCCAGGGAATGATACCATCCACAGTGGGTGGGTTTTTCTACCTCGACTAACTTAGTCAAAATACTATCCTATAGGTGGTCTTTTGCTACTTTCTGGATTTTTCTTTTTTCCACCCTTCACCCCCTTTTCTTCTACCTTTTCATTCCACTATCACTAGATAAGAGAGAAAAGAGTATTCAGAGGAAAAGAACGAGATCACTGAGTAAAGCCAGGGGTTGAAAAGGGGTCAACAATATCATTAGACTTCCTGTTGATTAGGGGCATCGAGTTCCATAGGTTAACTTTGTCCTTTGGCATCAAGATATCTAATTTTTTCTTCTGTGTTTCTTCTTTGCAAACCACAAGCAACAGCAAACAACAGCAACCAAAAACAACTAACCAATAATCCACCTATTGGGGCTCTACCATTTATATACCTTTTGAAAAAATTCCCAGAATTCCAAACTTCGCAGAAACTATCTGCAGCTGACAAAACTATGCCTCTGCTAGAGCACGAGGCAAATTATCCGTAGCTGCTGCTGATAGTCAAAAACAGCCCCAATCCCTACATCCGGAATTAAAATGAAAACATATTTTTATATTTCTGTATTTTTTCAAGAAACCAAAGTTCCAGATTTCTCACTATACTATCCCACATTCATGTCCCTCTGTTTCCTGGATGATTCTAGATCTCAGCAAGTGGACAACTGAGATTAATTCAGCATTTTAATTTTAAAAATAAATTTATAAAGATTGAACATGTTAATAATTATAAAACTGAATAAAAAAGCCAAACAAATGCCTTTATGAAAATAGGTTATTTTGTTTAAATGTAATCATCTCAGTTTTATCTATTTTCTCATGATCACAGGCTGAACCTTTCATGGCTAAAACCATTGCCTTTGTGGCCATACATACGCTTTATTTAATTCACCTGTGAATTTGAACTTAGGCTGATGCTATGTGTGCTGACGATAAAACATATGTAGATATTCAAATATCTCTATTCAATACTGACCTTGATTCCTTCAAGTATATCATAAGAAGGAGTATATCTAAATAACTTGAAATTTTTATTTTTAGCTTTTAATGAACGTCCATGCTGATTTCTAAAGTGACTGAAACTAAACTAATTTACATTCTTGTCATTAGGAAGGATTTTGCTCCACACCCACATACATGCCATTGTTCATTATTGTCAGTTATGGTTTTTTTTCAGATTTATTTATTTTATGTGCATGATGATTTGCTTGTGTGTATGAGTGTGTAGCATGTGCATGTCTGATGCAAGTAGAGGCCAAAAGTGGATGCTGGATCCCCTGGAACTGGAGTTAGAGACGGTTGGGAACCATTATATGAGTGCTGAAAACTGAACCTAGGACCTCTGCAAGAGAAACAAGCGCTCTTAACGGCCTAGCTACCTCTTTGCCCTGTAGTCTTAACACTAGCTTTTAAGACTGGGGCGAGAAGGTATCCGATGGAAGTTTTGTTCTTGTTTTTGAGACAGGATCTTCCTATGTAGTTCAAATAGGTGTCAAATTCACAACCACCCTTCCTCAAGCATGTCTTAAAATTACTATTTATTGGATAGTTTATGTATTTACATTTCAAATGTTATCCCCTTTCCCAGTTCTCCCCTCTCCCATCACCCCTCCCCATGCTTCTATGAGGATGCTCTCCCTTTAGAGAAAAGACTGAAGGAGCTGATGGGGTCTGCAACCCGATAGGAAGAATAATAATATCAGACCCCCTAGAGCTCCCAGGGGCTAAACATTCTTCAGCCTTTTGAGTGCTGAGATTTCAGGCTTAAACCACCATGCTTATCTGCAGCGGAGTTTTGATTTGTATTTCTTTGGTAACTAAAAATGTTGAACATTTTTCCATGTAATCATTGGTCATTTACATTTCTTCTGAGGCATCTGTTTCATTCACTTGTGCAGTCACTGACTGGATCACTTGGTCTTCTGGTGACACATCTTTGTGTGTGTGTGTGTGTGTGTGTGTGTGTGTGTGTATGAGTGTGTGTGTGTATGAGTGTGTGTGTGTGTGTTCTGAACTTTATTCAGCTCTTCCCTTTCCTCTCTATCCTTTTTTTCTCTCTTATCTAGTGTTAGCATGTGGGAGAAAAGGGGTGAAGAAGGGTGGAAAAAAGAAGAACCCATAAAGTAGCAAAAGACCAGCTACAGGATAGTATTTTGAGGTGGGAAACCCACTCACTGTGGGTGACATCATTCCCTAGGATTGGATCCTGGACTTTATGGAAAAGAGATAGAGAGTCAGCTAAGCAAAAGTGTACACACATGCATGCTCATGTGTGCAAGTGCTTGTTCTGGATATTAATACTGTCAGCAGAATAGCTGATAAAAGATTTCCCTCTGGTTTGTAGACCATGTCTTTGCTTTGTTAACTCTTTCCTTTGCTGTGCAGAAGCCTTTGAATTTAATGCAGTACCATTCACCAATTATTGCTGTCTTTTCCCTAGATTGCTGGAGTCCTCTGTAGAAAGTCTTGCCCATGCCTATATTGAGAAGGGCCTTATGTTTACCTCTAGCAGTTTCAAACTTTCAAGTTTTACATTTTAAACATTTTGATCCATTTTTAATTTACTTATTATTACGTTTATTTATTTATTTTGTGGGGGGCACACATGTGGAAGTCAGAGGACAACTTTTGGGAATTGGGTCTTGCCCTTCATGTCTATCCTGTAGATCAAACTCAGGTCTTCAGGCTTGGTGGCATTGTCCTTACCTACTGAGCCATCTCACTGGTCTTTGAATTAACTTCTGAACAAGAGATAGTTATATATATATATATATATATATGTGTGTGTGTGTGTGTGTGTGTGTGTGTGTGTGTGTGTGTGTGTAGATATCCAGTTTTCACACTATTTGTTAAATAGGTTTTATCAATGTAAAATTTTACAACTTTTCAAAAAATCACATGGTTGAAAAAACTGCATGGGGTTTATTTCTAGGTCCTCTGTTCTGTTTATGTGCCTGGGCATATACCCTGGTTAGAGTAAAAAAAAAAAAACTAAATTTAACAAATGTTTCAAGCTATAGGAAACAAGTCAGTAAACACCCCTCCTCCATGGTCTCTGGTTCGGTTCCTAACTCCAGGTTTCTGCTTTACACCCTGTCTTCGCTTCCACTGATGATGGAGTATAATCTGTAAGACAAATACTTTCCTTTCCAAATTAATCAGTATTTTCTCACAGCAGCAGAATCTAGGACACATTTGCTTAGCAGTACTTTGGCTATTTATGGTACAAATCTTAGCAGTTTTTCCTTATTCACTCAGTTTAATTTCTAAATCATCCACATTATGGCATATATATTGTATTCCTTTTTCACTGCTCAGTTGTATTTCACTGAATGATGCCACAGGTTCTTTAAAATCTAGTTTTCTATTGCTTGACATTTAGCCATTTGCATCTTTATCTATTAGAAATAAAGCTTTTTTATACTTATTATTATACAAGACTTCCATGGGCATGTATGCTTGCCAATTTTTGTATCAACTTGGCACAAGCTAGAATCATATGGTAGCCTCAATTGAGAGAATATCTCCATCAGATTGGGCTGTAGGCAAGCCTATAGGACATTTTCTTAATTAGTGATTGCTGGAGGAGGGCCCAGCCCATTGTGGGTGGTGCCATCCCTGGGCTGGTGCTCTTGGGTTCTGTAGGAACAAGCCAGCCATTGGAAGCAATCCAGTAAGCAACACCCTCCAATGGCCTATGCATCAGCTCCTGCCTCCAGGTTTCTGCCTTTACTGCTTTTGATGATGAACTGTTATAAGGAACTGTGGGTGAAATAAAGCCTTTCATCCCCAAGTTGCTCTTTGGTTATGGCATTTCATCATAGAAAAGTAACCCTAGCTAGGATAGCATGCATCTTCTTTTCCCCTAGTAAATCTAAGAAGTAGAGAAGGAAGGGGAATATGGAGGACATCTCTTTATAGAATTGTATGTAAGTAGAGAACTGATGTTTAGTTTTAGAGTGCTAAGATGGCATGTGTTAAAAAGTCTGTTCACAGCCCGGTGGTGGTAGCTACTCCTTTAATTCCAGCTCTTAAGATACAGAGGCAGGTGGATCTCTGTAAGTTCAAAGCTAGCCTGGTCTACAGATTGAGTTGCAGGACAGTCAGGGCTACACAGAGAGACCCTGCCTTGAACAACAATGACAATAACAACAACAACATTCTGTTCACAAAGCTGTGTCTGGGGCCAGCAGTGAGCTAGTCCCTGGTCCTGACCGAACCATGGGGAAAAGGGATCTTCAGAGGCAGGGACCGTGGCCTTGCATTGAGCTGTGCTCATTCCATCATCCTTCTTTCATTTTGATGGATACCGTACTCAATGACGATTGTGTTTAAAGGCAAACAAATAACCCCCAGTTACCCTTTCCACACCTAACGTACATTTTTAAACCCCAAGGTTTTGGAAGCTTAAGGTACATTGTATTCTAGTTTCCAAGTTCCATATATTAGTGATCAACTGTGGCCACATCCTTAGAGAAGAAAGAAGCAGTTGAAATTAAGCAACCGCTGGAGAGTCTGGTTCTCTGAGAACCACGTTCCAGTCTTATCTAGCCAAGCTGGAGTCAGTAATCCCCACAGACCATTTGCATGGCTAGCTTATGCGGCTGGCTGGGCTCCAGCTAATTGGCCGTAGCTGGCGCTTTGCTTCAGACCATGTTTACTTGATCCTGTGTCTCTGGATAGCATTCCTCTGACTTTGCTCTTGGATTTATTCCAAGCAGGTATCTCCTGTTCTTAATGAGTTCCAGAGAAGGAGCTTCATTCCACAGTCTCCTTTGACAGCTTATATTATAGTGCTTTATGATATTGTCAAGAAGTGCCTTTCTCTTTCCTCTACACCTCATTTCCTCCTTTTCTGAATTAGTGAAAGTAGGGGGCTTGGACCGCCTTCTCCCATGGTGCCCTTATGTCCTATGTGGAGGTGGTTTAGTTTGTTACTCCTTCTTTTTGGAAAAGATTAGAATATATTGCTGGTATGCTTTTCCTTCCTTGGACAGCACTAAGGGTGAATAGTCCCTCATGACGGCTGAATGACTCTGGGGTAATTGTCCCCAGCTGGACTGTTACCACATGTAGACATTTATCGCTCCTCGGTTTGTAATTCAATTAACACTTTTTCACAAGCAGGGAAGCACCTAATATTTTCCTTGATGACTGGGCAAAGGCATTATTCAGGATACCTAACCAGGCTGCTGGTCTCTGCCTAATGTCAGTTCTTAGAAAATGTGCGATCCTAATTCTGAAACTCTGCCTGTGTTTATAATGTGACCATTCCAGGTCTGTGGGCTTATAGCCTTCCTTCTCCTTCCTTCCTTTCTTCCCTTCCCTTCCTTCCCTTCCTTCCCTTCCCTTCCTCTCCTTCCCTTCCTTTCTTTTCCTTCCCTTCCCTCCCTTCCCTTCCTTCCCTTCCTTTCCTTTCCTTCCCTTCCTTCCCTTCCCTTCCCTTCCCTTCCTTTCCTTCCTCTCCCTTCCCTATCCTTCCTCTCCTTCCTTCGTTCCTTTTCCTTTTTTCCCCAAGCATCTTTTAGATTGTTATGAGAAGGAATTTGCCACACCTCCAGGACTAACCTAGCCTATAGAAAACTGATTAGCACTATGTTGCTGTGTTGGATAGTCATGCGTGTGGGAGAAATCATATATTTAGTGATTAGTGCAGCTAGCATCTTCAGTTTGGAAGAACAGTGCAGTATAATGGTTAAGGGCATTGTTACCACATTGGACAGACCTGAGTTTATATACTAGTATTGTCTGTTTTTCTATGATTTTAAACAAATAAATTAACTTTTCTCCATGCTTCCCTTTTCCTTATTTCTAAAATGAGTGTGGCTATAACATTACCTATCTGACTGAGTAAACAGTTTGTGGTAGATGCACACAGTGGAGTACTACTCATCAATAAAAGACTTAGACTAGAACAACAAGGTTTATGTTATGTATTTCTTGCCAGAATTTCAAATATGGAACAAACCAAAACCACTGAATCAAACATTTTAAACGGGAAAACTGAAAGTTCCGTGAATTATCTCTCAATGAAGCTGTTGTAAGACCTGGGATGTTGATACATATATAACTGCTTGGAAGAATCCCAACCTAATTAGGTTGAGTGAAAGAAGCCAGGCAAGAAAGAGGATGTGCCATATGATCCCATTTATACAAAACTCTAGAAAATGCGCACTAATCTGTGGTGATGAGAAGCAGCTCAGCAGTTGTGTGAGGAGGGGGTGGGAGGGAAGGAGGGCTGGGGATGGTCAGGAAGGAGAGAGGCAAAGAGAGGCAAGGAAACTCTTCGAGATGATAGGCATGCTAATTATCTTGATTGTGGTAATAGTTTCATGGGTGCATACACGTGTCACAGCTCATCAAGTTTACACTTTAAATATGTGAAATGTATTATGTGTCAATTATATCTTAAAATGTTCATTTAAAAAATAGTAACGTTTTAATATGGCAGATAAGAGGTGGAAATGACACGCTGCATAAAAATGATTTGGCACATGGTAAGTGCTCAATAAATTGTTACTTAGAAAGTAGTCATTTGTGAGGAGTCAGGGAGGGAGGGAGCAAGCTCAGCAGTAGGTGGGGTGCACTGAGAGCCCAAAGTCTTGTTTTTCAGTCCTCAGCACTGCATGAATTGGGCATGATAATTTGCACAGTTGCAATCCTAGAACCTGGCGGTGGAGAGGCAGGAATATCAAAGTCATCTTTGCTATATACCAGGTTTGAATTTATCCTGGGATACATGAAAACTCTCCAAAATATCAGGAAGGGCGAAGGCATGAAAGAAGTGACTCTATGTGGAAATCTCTCTAGCGCTTAGCGCAGTTCACTTAAACATTCACTTACTGAGCAAGGCCCGTAGTGAGACTTGATTTAATCTCACCAGTAAAACCGGAATACTGGACATATCTTCCATGCAAATTTTTGCACTTTTTTGTAGCAGTTGAGTTAATGGACTAGTACCCCAAACACCAGACATATGTTTAGATGGCCTCATACCTTCAATCTTTTCTTCACAGACAAGGCTTACCCTATTTAACGGTGCATAGTCATTTGAAGAAGAGGAAGTGTCCTGACAGTCTTGGTGCTGCTGTAAGAGAATACATGAAATGTATGGATACTGTATAAAGGATAGACACACATTGGTCGGGAGTTGTGGAGACTGAAAACTTCAGATCAGCACCTACAGCTTTTGGATCTTACCTCTCTCTTTGAAGGGGAGAGAAATAGTACATCGAAGTGGAACCCTCCAGAGAAAGAGGGTAAAGTGTGCCCTGTCTGACAGGACAGGCAGAAGTGCCAAGAGACATACCTGCTCTTGAGAACCATACTAAGGCATTAAATTCACCATGAGGGAAGATACCAAATTACCTCTTAAAGGTCGTCTCTTCAGACTTTTCTAATGGCAATCAAAGATCAAAGTGAATTGTTGGGAGCATAGAGTACTCAAACAATCTCAGAACCCCACAAGAGGAATTCAAGCCTATCCTGGCCCATGAAAAGCCTGAGTCCACCACCCTCATACTGATTTTCTGTAGTTCACAGATCAACAAACATAGTGAATTAGAATTATACACATCCACTGCCTGATGGTTTCCATTACTCAAAAGAACAGAAACAGGTCAGTTGTATTCCCCACTCACCTTCAACAAAGCTGGCACCACTGTGTTAATGAGACTTCATTTTCATTCATATGTCCGACTAAAGAAAGCTCTACTTCTAAGCTGTTAGAAGATTTCACTTCTTTGTGCCTCATTTCTTGATGACGACTCTCTTCATACTGAGGTCTGAAAAAACCATTTACTTCTTTAAGATCAGCAACAATTCGCTTTCCACCTTAAGGACAGCCCATGTCCTCTTTTAAGAACTCTCAGCTGATTAAGTAAAACCCAGTCCCAAATTCCTTTAACTCCATGGTAACTCCCTTGAGAGTCTTCACCATGTCGTTATAATGTAACCACTGGACAGCACTGCATGATTAGCATAGCTATGGGGAAGTTTAGAGCATTGTGTGAGGGGTGAAACAAAGAAGTGGTAATCTTGAAGTGATCTTAGAAGCCGACCTTTGATGCTTTTCTGTGATGTGATGGGCATATTAGGAGCACATATACCTATCTCTTCAGTTTGTCTGCCTCCCTTCCAGAATGAACACTTCCAGAATCTACTTACTGTGGAATATAAACAGAATTAAAGCATCTGTGCCTGCTCAACAGAGAGCCACGTGAATACCATATTTTATGGCAAGTTGATACCTTGACCATTTAGGAAGATCACAATGTCATCCAATTTTCTTCCTAGAGAGATGTCCATATGTACATTTGTGCTATGGGGAAGAATATTTACGATACTTTTTCATCCCCATCTGCCACACAGATTAGAGAAGCACTAAACCAAGACAATATACATTTAAAAAAAGAAAAGAGCTGGGGATGTTTGCTTTAGCACTTAGGCAAAGGCCAGAAGATACCAAGTTCAAGGCCAGCCTGGGCTACATGATGAAAGTTTGTCTCAAAAAAAACAAAAAAATATAAAAAAAGAAAGGGGAAGGAAGGAGGAGGGAGGGAGGAGGAAGGAAGAAAGGGAACAAAAGCTAAGGTAAACAGCTGGGAGAGTGGGAAAACACATACCACTAGAACAGTGCTCAGTTCTCCAGTTCTCATGTGAGCTTGTACCAGGGGTCCAATCAAGCCTGGGTCTGCCTCCTGAATAGACCAGACACCTAATCTAAACTGCCTTTGTGCAACAGGTTCCTCACTCCGAGTAGCCCAACAGGAGCTCTGTGCAGCAGGTTCCTCACTCCGGGTAGCCCAACAGGAGCTCTAGACCAGTTTATCCTTTCAAAACATTTTAGCAAAGCGTTGTAGAATGACTCCCAATGCCTCCCATCAACCCAATGATAGTGACATAATATTCACCCATTGACAAATGACAAATCAAATAGCCACACAACAGAGTATGTTTAGTTATAGAAAGGTGTGAAGCCTTGATACATGCTTTAACACACATGCGCATTAAACAGATGATGTGATGATGCAAACAGAAGCCAACCTCAAAAGATTACGTGGCAAATATGCTAATCCAGAGAAGTGAAAAATACGGATCTGTGGTTATCTGGAACTGGAGAAGTCATGGGGGATGGGAAGTGAGCAGCTGTGAGAGCTGGTTTTCATGTTGAAGTGATAGATCTTGTAAAATTAGAAAGTAGCGATGGTTTCACAGCACTGTGAATAGCCTAAAACCACTGAATTATATACTTTAAAAGGGTGAACTTTATGGTATGAGGATTATATTTCAATAGGGCTGTTATTTTAAAATATCAACCAACCAAGACATATTTATTAACTTCTCTGTGATTGATCTGGGGTGACTGTCTCTAATGTTACCTAATATGTAACAGTGTGAACAGAGGGAGACAATTCCCATCCAGAGGAAATGCCTTGAATTTTTGTTGACGTTTTATGAGTATGGATGAAAGAAGGAGAGACAAAAGACATGTTTGGATAAAATTTCCTCCAGAATATAGTTTCATTTAGCCTAAAACTTTCTTATTCAAACTGTAGTGTGAGCACCTCCTGGGAACTTGTTGGAAATGCAGAATCACGAGTTCCACCAAGAAGCACAGAATCTCAATCTCCATTTTAACAAGATCCGCAGGTGTTTGGCATGCACATTACAGCGTGAGAAGCACCAGCCTGAAGGTTGGCAAGATGACTTCATGACACTTTAATTTGCCCTTTAATCAGTCTGTAGGTAAGGCGGTGGCATATTTAATATTGTATTACACTGAATATTCTCTATATAAAGTCATTGTAGATGCAATCCCAGTCTTTAAAAGTGAAAATTGAGTCTATCTTGTATCATTTCTCTCTTGTTTTTATCCAGTTAATTTTATAGCCTTTAAAAAAATCCTGCAACACACTCTTTCAGCAGATAATATTGTAATCGATAATTTGCTGTTATTAGAACAATTTTCCTTTAAAGGAAGATAAACTATTGGAATTTTTTTAAATCGTGAGTACTTTTAAGATAATCTTAAAATTTCGGCAACTCAGTTTAGGAAACTATTTAATATTATTTGTTTTATGCCAAATAGTTGTTACACTACCCAGTTAAAAGCTATATGCTTTTAAAGCATTGTTGTGACCTTTTAAAATTGCAGAAATTGCTTTAATTGGATTGCTCATTCATTTATGTAAACACTAAGATAAAAAGACTGACCAGTTTCATAAAATAAAATTGCTAGGTACATTAATTTGAGCAATGTTTGATAAATCTGTTACATTTATGTGGGAAACATATTACACACTCTGAGAAAATGTGGAGCTTTCACTAATATATGCATTTTGCAAAATCCAGATAGTTCTCTCCTCACCTTCTCAAAGCAATATCACATCTTTTAAATACCCATTTGGATGATAAAATGGCTTCTTGAGTTTTCTCTATTGCTAGGGATTTTATTTTGCAGTGCAATTGCAGTCGCTCTCAAGTGTGAGCATCTGGCCATTAATAATTGCCAAGTAGGCCAGAACCTGTGCTCATTTCCTTCCCAAGTCATTGTGGCAGAAAGAGGATATGGGTGATTTAGATATAATTTGTGGCACCTTCATTGATGGTGTGTTTCTCACAACTTTCATGGTCACTTCAGTTTCTCTTAGAGAGTCTGGAACCCAATTTGAAGCCTCTCCTTAAGAGGCCGCTCTAATACAATGCAGCGAGGACATTGGTTTCTCAGAAAATTTCAGCCCATCAAATGTCAGCTGAATTGAAGAGTTCAGACTGAGACGTCATTCCTTGTATAGGCCCAAGGTTTTCAAATGTCAAGTTTTTAACTATTCTATATAAGGCAATAAAACGCCCTTCTGGGTTTTCGGGTTCAGACTCTAATACTGATGCCCATCTATAATCTTTCACAACTCTAACATTTCATTGTTTTAGTTTTGACCTACTGTCTTTTTTTAAAGCTCTGTGGATTGAACATAAGGAGTCATGAACATGCTAGACAAGCGCATTGCCACTGACCTACATCCATGGCCCTCTATTTTGAGACACTGAATTGCCCAGGTTAATTTGAATTTACACTGTTATATAGACATACCTTGAAGTTGTCATGCCTTTGCTTCCTAAGTAGCTGGCAGTTCATACCTGTACTACCATGCCTGACTTTTTTTTTTTCTTTTCATATCTGTATGTTCTTCATGATTCTTTTTCAAATCTGTTTTATCCTTTCAAACTTCCATTTTTAAATATATGACAAGACTTTCTTCCCCTTTCTTTCCACATGACTTCTATATATTACAATATACTTCCATATATTGCCTATCTTCCTTATTGCTATGTTCAGGGTAGGACTTATGGAATATATGGTTGATGAGACGGCACTAACTGGGCTGCAGAGGAATGGATGAAAATACCCCTCAGGAGCTCATATGTTTAAATAATTGGTCCTCAGTTGGTGGTAGTGTTTGGGAAGAATTGGGTGACATGGCCTTGTTGGAAGAGAGGTGTGTCCCTTGGGTTAGGCTTTGCGGTTTCAGAAGACTCACACCATTTCCACTGGGGCTCTCTGCCTCCTACTTCTGGACCAAGCTTGTAGCTCTCAGCTGTTCCTGCTGTCATGCCTTTGTTGTGCCATCATGGGCCTTTTGAAACTGTTAAGCCCAATTAAAATCCTTTGTTTTGTAAGCTGCCTTGGTCATGATATTTTGCATTAGAAAATTAGCTAAGAAAAGGTTCCTTAAGACAAATTCAGGATGTTGCAGGTGGAGGCAGGTAGGAGCCATGGCAGCTGTCCAGTAGATTGATATAATCAAAGCTGTGTTCTTTAAAACATTCGATCTGGGTACTATGATTGAGAGAAATGTGATTACCTTTCTTTATAGATCATATATAGAGTTCTCAACTCCTTAAACTTCCAAATTTCATTGACTTCATGGATATTTCCTCCTGTTTAATGTCTTTGAAATTGAACTGAGCCTTGACGCTTTTTTCCCTCTCATATCTATGGATGAATGTGTGTAAGACATTCTCTGTGATCACTTGGGAGGATCAGGAGTGAACCAAACATGCAGGGTAAGTAATACAATATCAGAGTCACTTTCTATTTGGTATTCTTTTTTTGAGACATGTTTTTATTTTTTTTATTTTTTATTTATTTATTTTTTGTGTGTGTGTAGCTCTGGCTATCCTGGAACTTGCATTGCAGCCCAGGTTAGCCTCAAATTCACCGAGATCTACCTGCCTGTCTCTCAGGATTTGTGATTCTCTGAGTTTAACTAGAGTCATTTGTGTGATCATGAGTTTGGAACCCATGGAGGCCTGGTAGGCTTGATGTTGAGTATGCAATGGAAAACAATGACTATTCCTGCCCCCTCCCCACAAATCCATACATAGTACTCAGTATTTCAGCTGGAAGGGGTAGCACCCCATTTGAGACAGGGTCTTCTTAGGTACCACCCACTGCTTCTAGCCCTCTCCTATCACCAAAGTCCTCTCTGTGGAACCTGTCCTAATATCTCACTTTGCTTTTCCGTTTGATTTAATTCCATGCATGCTGCTTATTAGTTTTGTAAGTTTCATTGTGTATCTGTCTTATTTCAGTTTTCAGTCTGTAATTTTTCATTCACACATATTTCTCCGAATGACCTGCCTTTAGTAATTAAACACTGGGGGCCGGAAGTGCTCCTGGCTCTGCCATGCCCACTACCATGTTTCTCTTTTGCAATGTGAAACAAACTTGGTTTCTTTCTGAAAGTAATATTTAGAAAATGATAAGCACACAGCAGGCCTCTTCTCTTCTGTTCCCACATGGTTTTGTCTGTCTTTTCTGCCTTCAAGACTGGAATTGACTGAAAACCTATTGTTATCTACTTGTCCTTGGAGTAAGGCATTGCCACCCCTGCTCACTGCACTCTTTCCTATGCAAGCCTACAGAACAGGTCAGTGCCACATTAGAAAGGAAAGATTTCCCTGAATCCCCAAATATGATTGTCCTCATACTGCCGTGTTCTCTAAGATTTGTACTCAGAGTTTTGTGTTTAGGTTATATTACATTTTACTTGTAATATATGTTACATGTAAAGTATAATGTGTGTGTCATGCCATTATATATTTTTATGATTACTCTAGTTATTATATGATAATGCATGCAGTATTGATTTACATAGATAACATTTAAAAATATTTCTCGGTAGTTGTACACCTAAGTTTGTATAGTATTTACTATTTTTAAGAATGTGTTGTATTTTGTCTTATTTTATATGTATGGCTATTTTTGCCTGCATGCATGTAAGTTTCCCATGTGCATTCAGGACCTACAAAGGCCAGGAGAGGATATTGGAGTCTCTGAAATTGGAATAATCGATAGTAGTGGGCCAACATGTGGGAGCTGGGAATCAAGCCCCAGTCCTCTGGAAGACAGCAAGTGCTCTTAACTACTGAGCCATCTCACCAGATCTATAGTATTTGCTATTATTATATGTAATATTTTTTTATATACTACATACATAAAAATAAACATTAATGCATACAACTTTTAAAAAGTTATTCTTTATAATAGATTATTGAGAGGATTTGGTTAATAAGCTAACAGCTATATATTGACTGTATATACTGTTGGTTTAATTTCATTTTATGTGGTTTATGTGATTATACATGTTCCTCTGTATATGCACATGTGTATGTGGAGGCCAAGCTAATGCTCAGTGCCTTCCTTAACCTCTCTCCTTAAATTTTTCAGACAGTGTCTCATACTGAAACCAGAGGTCACCAATTCAGGTAGGCTGACTGGCCAGTGAGGTCCAGGGATCTGCCTGTCCCTAGATTTTTCCCCCAGCATTGGAATCACAGAAGCATGTTTCTATAGCTAGGTTTGTTTGTTTTCAAAAACATGGATGCTGGGGATCCACAGTTGCATTTTCCTGCTTCTACAGCAAACAGTTTACTGATAGAGACGTATCTCTAGCCTCCTTTTACTTCTACCCCTCCTCCCAATTTTATGGTGCTAGGAATAGAATCCAGAGCCTTGTAAATGCTAAGCAAACACTCCTCCATTGACCTTCAGGCCTGACCCTAGACTATTGTTTCCTTCAGTGAACATCTCTTCTAAATTGTTATTTGACATTTGAAGTAGTTTCCATCACTAATTCCAAATCCACCATAATTAATGTTCACCATTCTTCACAATCTCTCCCTTTGCCAGGGTTAAACTCTTCAGCATGTGTTGATCACAAACACTGAATCCATGATACCTCAGTTAGTTGAAGCCTGGGATTCCTTTTCCATGGTGATAGAAAGCAGCATGATCTTTTTTCCTTGGTGTACAAGAGGAAACAGATAGCCTTGTTTCTTTGGCAACCGTTTTACAATAATGAGGGGTGGCAGCCAGTAGATGGATCCACTATGAATGTCAGACGGAGCTGAACGTATTACATAGAAACAGAGCTGCAACCTTGCTGAAACTTTGCTCTAAATCCTCCTCATCACAAACCTTTATTTATGTTGTTCAAAAATTCCCCTTTGTTTAAGACAGGTATGGCAGCAACATACCTTTAATCCAGCACTTGGAAATCAGAGGGCGGTGGATCGCTGAGTCTGAGACCAGCCTGATCTACAGAGATAGTTCCAGAACAGCCTGGGCTATACAGAGAAACCCTAGCTTGAAAAAGAAAAAAAAATCCCCTTTGTTTTACTCAGTTTGAACTAAGCATTTTGTTTCAATCAGAAGTGTACTATAATAGGTTTTTCATCACTGTGAAAAATCCCTGAGAAAACAATCTGAAAGGACTAAAGATTTTACTTTTGGCTCATAGTTTCAGGGATTTCAGACTAGAGCTACTTGTAATTGTTTCTGGGGCCATGGTGAGGAAGATTATCATTTGGGAGAGGTGGTCATGGAGGGAGTATAAAGCAAGATTGCCTGCATGTATGGGAACAAGAAAGAATATTTCAATGGAGTAGAAAGCAAAAGCTACCACTTTTAACAGTTATTCTAATAAGTCATAAAATGCCAATAATCAAAAGCTTGGTACTGATATAAGAAAGGTCAAACTTTTTCAAATAAGAAACAAATCACAGCTAACAAACAAGTAAGAATTTAACTAAGTAGGGTAAAGAATGTAGACCAGTTGGTAAAGTACAACATAGACATTTTGAAGCCTAATTGGTCTCCATAAGACCGTGTCAAAAGAATTAAGTGATGCTCTGTACAGGAAAATCACAACTCAAGGAAAAAAGAGTTTATTTTGGTTCATAGGGAAAGGGATATAGTATATTAGAGCAGAAGCATGAAGCTGGGAGTTACATTGTCTGTGCAGCCAGGAAGCAGAGAGTGGACAGGAACCTCAAGCTGCCCCTATGTTCAAACTACAACAAATGCTTTGGAATTAGATTAGATTAGAAATTCACCAGATTTGATGAGTTAGAATTGAGGAGTGGTTTGCTCCAGTGGGAAGTACTGTTTCATATATACTGCTCTACAGCAGGAAGTACTGTCTCATATATACCGCTCTACAGCAGGAAGTACTGTCTCATATATACCGCTCTACAGCAGGAAGTACTGTTTCATATATACTGCTCTACAGCAGGAAGTACTGTTTCATATATACCGCTCTACAGCAGGAAGTACTGTTTCATATATATTGCTCTACAGGTACTTTTGATTTTTGTGGAAATAAGTCAGTATCAAGTTTATTGAAACTTAACTTTTAAATTTCATTGAAATTCAAACTTTTAAAAATATGTGTATTTATGGGCATGGATGTTTTGTCTTCATGTATGTTTGCACACCACATGCATTCAGGGTACCTATAGAAGCCATAATAACTTCCTGGAACTGGAGTTACAGAGTTGTAAGTTGGCATGTAGGTGCTCTGAATCAAACCCAGTCCTCTACAAGACAATTGCTCTTAACCGTTGAGCCATCTCTCCAGCTACAGATTTAAAGATTTATTAATGAATTATTTTATTTATTTACATCCCAAATGTTGCTCCCCCCCCCGTCACCCTCACAGAATTCTTCTCCTCCCTCCCCTTCATTTCTGCCTCCCCACCCTCCTCCGCATCCCTGCTCCCTGGGGCATCAAGTCTCTACAGGATTAGGTTCATCCTCTCCCATTGAGACTAGACATGTCAGTCCTCTGCTACACGTGTGTCAGAGACCCTCAGACCAGCTTTTGTATCCTCTTGGATTGGCAGCTTAGTCTCTGGGAACTCCCAGAGGTCAGGTTAGTTACTTGTTCCTGCGTAAAAAGAAATTCAGGGACAAAAATTGAGCAGAGACTGGGGGAAAGGGCATCCATCCAGTGACCAATCCAACTTGGGATTCATGCCATGAGCAGGCACCAATCCCTGACACTACTACTGATGGCATGTTATGCTTGCAGACCGGAGCCTGGCATGGCTGTCCTCTGAGAGGCTCTACCAGCAGCTGACTGAAACAGATGCAGATACTCACAGCCAAACATCAGACTGAGCCCAGGGACCCCTATGGAAGAGTTAGGGGAAGGATTGAAGGAGCTGAAGGAGATGGCAACCCTATGGGAAGATCAATAGATTTAAACAGTTAAAATACATACAAATTATTTTATCAGATTTTCCATAGGAATTATTGGAATGGGAGAATAGAGCTTTCTGGAGTAGAAACTGAGGCTGTGAGGATTAATTGTGTGACTTAGATGGTAGAGTGCTCGCCTAGCGTGCACGAAACTCTGGGTTCTCTCTTTACTATCACATCAAAATACAGTACATACATATAATTCCAGCACTCAAGTGATAGAAGCAGAAAAACCAGATATTCAACATTATATTAGTCTTTATAACATAATTAATGTCAGTCTGAGATACACAAGACCCTATCTCAAACAAACAAACATGTAAACAAGTAAATGCATGCATTACATGCATACATACATAAATTGAGGATGCAATCATTTTTTTCACTCAATAAATATATAATGAATGTCCCTGGTATGTTGCTCTGTCTGGGTATACAAAAGAGAACAAGATAGATTGGTGCAAATGCTTACACTCCTGAAGCTCACGGTCTCATGGGGTGCTGAGATCTGAAGTCCTTGTACCTGGGCTTCATTGAATTCTACTGAGAAATGCTGAAGATTGCTTTTTCATAATTTGCTGTATTTTCAGCTTTAATTTCAATCTGATTCTGAAGTTTTGCCAAGAGTGGCTAGGAATAACTTGTAATACTATCCAGTGGCTAGTATCCAGAATGTATCATGAACACACAATTGTCCTGGAAATATGCTGGCCCGGTACCTGGACTGCAGCCATCTTCCTGCTCTTTATTATGAGAGAAATGGGTCTCTCTCTCTCTCTCTCTCTCTCTCTCTCTCTCTCTCTCTCTCTCTCTCTCTCTCTCTCTCTCTGTCTCTCTCTCTGTCTCTCTCTCTCTCTCTGTCTCTCTCTCTCTCTCTCTCTCTCTCTCCTCTCCTCCTCTCTTTTAGAACTCATATACTTTTTAACAAAAAATATGTTTATTTTTATGTTTTATGTCTTTGCTGTGGGAGTAGGAAGGAGTGCATGCCATAGCACATGTGTAGAAATCAGAGAACAACTTTGTGGGAGTTGGTTTTCTCCTCCTGGCATGTGGGCTCTGGGGATTGTCAGGTTTGACAGTGCGTTTTCCCCCTGAGCTATCTCACTAACCCCTGTAATGGACCTCTTCTTTGACCTCAGAAGATAAGTTTTATAATACTGTGCTCACTGAGCCAGACCACTTTGAGAAAGTTCTATTTGGCTTATGGATTTTTTCAATTAATTTTTAAAGATGTATTAATTTGTTTTTATGGGTATGACAGTTTTGCCTTCATGTTTGTAAGTGCACCACATGCATACCTGGTGCTCACAGAAGACAGAAGAGGGTATCAGATACACTGGGACTGAAACGGACATGTGGATGCTGGGAATTGAACTTTACTCCTTTGGAAGAGCAGTTGGTTCTTTTAATTCTTGAGCTCCTATGCCTAAACGTAAAAATTATGGAAAATTGTAATGCGAACATCTTGGTATGTTTTCCTACTGGTTTTGCTATATGATTTTTGACTGATATTCTTTGCTGTTATCGTTCTGAGAAAAGGTCTAGTATGTGGTCCTAGGGAGCCTAGAGCTTACGGTATGGACTCGACTAATCTCAAACTTTCAGTGGCTCTTCCACCTCTGCCTACTGAGTACTGGGACTGTAGGCATACACAAAGTAGCCTCCAGACTTTAGTTGGTCATTTACAACGGTGGGAACTGAATGCAATTTCTTGTGTGTGAGGCTAGTGCTCTAGCACTGAGCTTCAGCCCCAGCCTTCGGGTTGATATTTTTGATTGGCTCCATTTGTCTGCTTAGGAACTTGATGGAGAGTAGGGGAGAGAGCTGAAAACAAAGGACTAAAATACAACTATTTATAAGGCTGGATTCGGTGGCACATTCTAATCCCAGCACTTGGGAAACAGAGGCAAACTGATCTTTGTGAGTTCAAGTCTACCCTGGTCTCTATAGCCAGTGGCAGGCCAGCCAGGTGAACAGATTTAGACCTTGTATCAAAAACAACAGTGCTTCCTAAAGAAAAACAACTCAAAAGAAAATACAGCTATTAAAAGACTTCACGGACAAGACTTGAAGGTCAGTGGTACATAGTGATGGTTGTAATTAGGAAGTCTAGATGAGGATGTCAGAACGATATAAAGTAAGGTAAATGAAGATTTTTTTTTATAAGTTGGACTTAGCCAAAAAATTAATTAGGGCATAGTTAGTGGTCTGAAAGAATTCCTTTTGGCATGGATCTAAGCTGGCAGTTTGGATTTCTCACAAACAACAGTTGTGGTAGAACATCTGTTATTTTACATCTGAGAATCTCTACAGAACCAACCCTGTGCCCCAGCCTTGGCTATTTTTCATTAGCAAAGCTGGTGTTCCTGGAAGAGCAAGCAATCACCGTGCTGGGATGAGGGCTATTGAGCCTTGCCTGTGTAGATGCTTCAAAGCAGCTCGTGAAAGGGCATTCTGTAGGGAGGGGATGTTTGAAGAGGCTATGGGAAGAGTGAAAGAAGAAGGGAAGAAGGGAGAGTACCAGCAGTGAAACTGCCTGTGACAACAGGATAAGCAAACAGATCCATGCAGAAAAGAAAAAGACAGCGTGGTATTCTCGTCAAGGACCCTGGCCTTTAGTGGTTGATAGTACGTCAGATGCACATGTATTAGTCATTTAATCGCCCCAGCAATTGCGTGAGGTGACTCATTCACAGGTAAATAAAGTAAGGAACAGAACTAATGTACTAAGTTACTCAGATAGTGAGTGACAGAGCCAAAAACCCGTGTCTAGAAGGTTCAAGGTTGCATTCACACTTTTTCAAGCACTATACCGCACCATTATTTCAAGCAGCATTTGGATACTATTCCAGAGCCAGCATTCTTCTTGTTGTTGTTGTTATAGTTACCGTTATTCTGTTATTCTCTGTTTCATGTGCAAGAATCTATTTTGTAATGTACTTTGATTCCTTTGGAATTCATCCTTGACCAGAGGCTAATTTTGCTGGGTTTTTTCCCCTCTAAGACTGTCCAGTGGAGGACAATTGTTATCTCTATGTTCCTGAGCTAATTGTACAATTCAACCCTGATTACTAGGCAAGTGCATACTTTTGATGCTCTATGGGTTTTACTTGTCAGCACCTATTAACCTTGCAGAAGCCCAGAGAGTGCAGGGAGAGATAATGAAGGATGATTTAATGAGCTTCTGCTTGCCTGTGAAAGAAGGGTTTCTTTGATCTGAATACATCAACCACTCCACAGAACCTTCTAGAACAGATTAGGTAAGACTGCAACATTGAATAAGAGTTTTAAAAAAAAAAAAATAGAGCAGGAAAGCAAATAAATAAACAAACACAGCTGGGTTTGGCTAATGCTTGCTTTTCAGAGGCCCATCTCATCGTAGGTCCCATTTCCACAGAATGCTCTATTACCTTCACAACCTACTACCGCCTAAGACGAGAAGTTCTGAATCTTTAGACGGCGGAGTCCCAGACAGCGAGACTTCCAGAATGACAGTCATTTGTTGTCCTGCTCATCTAAGAGCTGCCATTTTGCTTTGATTTGCCTGCCTGGATGAGATGGCTAATAATCTGGAATAACTACCAGGTTTCCAAGGAGACCCTAGCCATACTTTGCCCCATCATTGTAGCTCTTCGCTGTAACTGTCAATTGAGAGGAATGTTAGAAAATAACACAACACCATCGTGTACAACACATACACAGTGGTGGAGGCTTGGGAGAACATCTTCCAGTGGATTTTAGTGTCCTTCTTTTCCTATTCCATTTTTTTCTTTTTGTAGCCAATGATGAGCTTGGACTTCTGATCCTTGCACCTCTACCTCCTGGGTACTGGACATGACAGCACATAATTGTGGTGCTAGGAAGCAAACCCAGGGCTTCAGCATGCTAGGCAGGAACTCTGCCGACTGAATTAGATCCAGACAGACCCCTGTCCTTTTCTATTAGGTCTGGTTCCTATGCCTTCCCTATGAATTTCATCCCTAGTTATAGACTTGCTAAAGCACTGATTTGCACCTCTACTTAGCATTATGCTAATAGGTTGTCTTTAGGCAAGAGCATTATTCTGTTCTAGGATCTGTTCTATTTTATTTTGTTGTGATGCTTGTTCTTTGAATTCAAACTTAGTTAAATTGTATTTGCTAGTGTTGGTGCTAATAATTAAAAATTAAATACCCCCCCACAAACATGTGTGTATACATACATGTGTACAATTGTCTATAGAGTTCAGAAGAGAGTATCAGATCCTCTGGAACTGGAGTACTATAGACCACATGTGGAGGTCAAAGGACAACTTTCAGGAATCAGTTCTCTCCTTCTACCAAATGGGATCTGGAGGCTGAATTTAGGTCCTCAAGCGTGGCAGGAGGTAGTTTTACCTACCAGTCAACATGTCCAACCCAGGAGCTACCATTTTGATATATAAATTGTCATTTAGATGATACTGTCCTTTGGGTTTTTATTTGTTTATTTTTGTTTGTGCTTGTCTTCATCAGGTTTTGAAGCCATGATCATGTTTTACTCTGATTTCTTCTTTGAAGGTTTGAAATTACTTATTCTTAGATTTAGGGATCTTGGGTGACAAGTTCCTCAATTTATACCTTGGTTGTTAATTTATTCAGATTTTCTACTTGCAGTATGAATTTTATATTTTTAAAAGAAAGCATCTACTGCGGTGTGTTTTAAAAATTTATTAGCATACAATTGTGAACAGCATTTCCTTTCTATTAAATTTTTTGTTTATGCTGACTGCTATATCTTCTTTCCCATTTCTAATTTTATGTGTGTTTTTCTTACATAGTTTTTCTGGAGTTTAATCTATTTTATTAGTCCTTTCAAACAACCAGTTCTTGAATGTATTTATTAATTCTACTGCTTTTACATTTACTTTTGTTTTTATCTTTATTATTTCCTTTCTCTTACTTTCCTGGGCAATATTTTGCTCCTTTTGCAAAACTACCAAGCTCAATGTCCGCTTGTTTTACTGGCCTTAAATTTTAATAAGGAGAGGTAAAGACCACGCCATTGCGAAAGGTCTTCTTTTTATTTTTCTGAGCTCTTTAGATATTAGGAGAAATGGAAGGGAGCTCAAAAGCAGGCAGAGTATAGCCTAGAATGTTCCTCCACAATCAGCCCCTGGAGACAATATTTTCCAAAGTGTTTCTCCACAGAGGGGCAGTAGGGAGTCAGAAGAGCTTGGAAAGGTGCGCGCCTTTTAAGCTAGGCCTTCCCTCCAAAGCTGGTCTGCGGCTGCAGCCTGGAATTCTTGCTCCCTTGTGTTTGGTTTTTCTGAGGCTCGCTTTCCTTCCTGTTCTTTGTTGTAGTTTAACAAACCAACTACCCAGACTGTATCTTAGCTAAGTTTGCCTGAACCCTTCCAGGGCTGCAGCAAAAGCCTGTGAATTTTCAACTCAAACTGGGACCTTGGTGTTGTCTTTGTCCGTACTGTTCTGTACTCTCATCAGACTCAAAAGTTTGGGGATCTGAGGCCTAAGGCACAGGCATTGTCTCATGGCCCCAGGAGGAGGTGATGGAGAGGGCTTGCATGCCGAAACTGTTTCTGAGCTGTGTGGGGAGGAAGAGGAGGGAGGAAAGGGGAGGGGGAATGGTAAAATATGAGGGTCGGCTGCAACAGAAAAGAGTCCCAGGAGAAGAGCAAGCAGATGCCTGGAAAATCCAGGCTTCTCTCCCCGCAATGCTCTGCTTCTGAGCATTCCCTCTGGAAAAACGTATTTCCCTCCCACTCTGGCTCTTTCTCATAAATCAATAGGGGGCAGCAGTCTCGGTCCTCAGTGTAGGTACATTTGGAGAGGCCCTTTGTGTGCGGACAGGCGTCACGTACAATCCTTCACTTCCTGACAACCCCTCCCCCACCGTTGTGGTTTCTAGCCCCGCTGTCTGGAGCGAACTTCTTTTGCCTTTTCTCATGGTTGGCCATCTTTCTCATCATGTAATCTCAGTACCTTTTCCATCACTTTGGACTCAGCCCTTCTTAGAAATCTTCCCAGATCACTGGTTGCCTAACAAAGCATTGCTTCCCAGGACTCCAAGGGACTTTGCTGCTCTTTTCAGAGTGTGCTTGCTGGGAAACGGAACCCAGAGCCCCATGCAGCTAAGCACACATCCTACCACCGGTCTAGGGCCCCAACCTCAGGAACTAGTCTTGATGTCATTTTCTTTTCTATGTTAATTTTACTTTTTTTCTACTTAAAAATTTGTACATGTAACTGAGCTTGGTTGAACTTGTCTTTAATCCCAGCATTTGGGAGGCAGAGGCAAGTGGATCTCTATGAGTTGGAGGCCAGTCTGGTCTACTCAGCCAGTTCCAAGATGGCCAGGGCTATATATAGATCTAGATCTAGTCTTAAAACAAAACAAAACACACACACACACACACACACACACACACACACACACACACATTGTGCATGGGTGGTGGAGGAGGATGCTCTCTATAGGGTACTTGTGGAGGTCAGAGGGTAACTTGATGTAGTAGGTTCCCTCTTATCATGGGGTCCTAGGCCATCAAGTTTAGTGACAAGTACACTCACTAAGTTATCTCACCAGCCCCTTGACTCTTATCTCAATTTTTGCCTCCCCCACATAGAAAACTTTTCCTGGGTGGTGGTGGCACACCCTTTAATCCCAGCACTCCAGGGGAGGCAGGGGAGGCAGGCAGATCTGTGAGTTCAAGAAAGCCTAGTCTACAGAATGAGTTCAGGACAGCCTGGGTTTGTTCTTCGTTCTCTCTCTCTCTCTCTCTCTCTCTCTCTCTCCTCTCTCTGTGTGTGTGTGTGTGTGTGTGTGTGTGAGAGAGAGAGAGAGAGAGAGAGAGAGAGAGAGATGCTTTACTAATTTATTTCCTTTACCTAGATAGGAGCTGTGCTGCAAGTCTAGGCTTAACACAGAACCTACACTCAATACAATTGTCTTTGAAAGAAAAAATGAGTCAATAGGACAATCACTGTGGTAGTTGGTTATGGAACCAACCCATTGGAAGCTCATCATTCTTCTCTGAGAGTGAAAGATAGCTGACTGAATAATTAAAGAATGGAAGGTATATGTATTCTAAGTCACAAGAGATGTCTTCACACTCCCACAGGTCTTGTTTCAAACCCTAACCGTACCCTTCATGAGTCGGAATTGTTTGAATGATTGCTCGACCTCTCGGCGGCTCAGTTTCCTCACTGTAAAATGAGAATAATGTCATCAGTTGATGTAAGTGTAGTAAACACGTGAAACAGTGCATAGGAAAGTGGCCACTGTGCTCAGTAAATGCTTACTCTTTCCTGAATCCCTGCTGCTGGCTGTGGCTGCTGCGGCAATTCTCATCTGTTGTGTTCCTGCCACTTGCCTTTTGCTTGAGGCTGCTCGGATGGAGAGCAGCTCATGTCTAGAAGTATCTGCAGCAAGATTTGTTAAAAGGAAGCCCACTCAGAGAGCGCAGGCCTGACTGAGCTGCCAGAAACTTTTTTTTTCTAAATAGGGTGCTGCCTTTTAGTTTACTGTTCCAACTTACAAAACCAGGGCAGTTGGGGCAAATTAATTCAGGCCTGCACTTATCAGCAGAGGGTACTTATTGCTAATATTTCAATCAAGTGTCAAGACAGAACTGATTAAGAGAGAATCCAGAAACTTCTAGCTGATGGAGGCTGCATTTCTCATTCCTTCTAATGTAAGGCATTACTTTAATTTTGTTGTTTATTTGACCCCAGCTAAAGCTATATTGTTAATGTTTTAAGGGAAAAAGTCCTAGTTCGTATGGTGCCATTTTGCGTTAATTTGAGAGAAATGTACTTTTAATGCATTTGCCATGCTCCTGGCTTGCCTCCATAATTACAGGACTAATTAAACATATACTTGCAAGCAATCAGTGTCAGAGCTGAACGGGGTTGCAGGGATCACTCAGGCGAACTGTTCATTTTGCAGAGAAGAAACAGACCTCGCCTTTTGCTTGAGGACATGTGACTCGAAGAAAGCAGTATTTACAGAGTGAAGCTGAAGACTGAAGCTGCCTGGTCTGCTCCCAGTCAAGCCTGCACTTTCCCTTCCTGGGCTCCTCACGTCCCCACTTCATTAATTCAACAAAGTAATTGAGTCTCTACTCATATCCTGGATCTGCTAGATATTGGATCTGCTCTGTGCACACACACGGCCCCCCAAGTTTGTCAGCTGGAAGTCTGGGAGGAAAACAGACAAAATGTTTAAAAAGCAGCGAGAAGTTCCGGGCTATTGAGGAGCACCTAGGAAGCTGCACTGACCCCAGAGTGGGGAGATGAGACATTAGAGAGGGTAGTCATCAAAGGCTTGTGGGAGGAAACCTTACTCTTCCATCAGAACTCGAGGGCTGAATCAGGAGTAGGAGAAAGTCATGCATGTGGGGGTGGCGGAGACTCAGGACAGACAGAGCAGATGCCAGGCACAAAGGCCAGGCAGCAAAAGAGAACATGATACGGCCATAAAAAAATAATTCATACCACAATGTGGATGAACTTTAAATACAGGATGCTCAGTGAAGGAAGGAAGACACAAAAGACCACGGACTGTGACTTTGTTAATTTGAAAATTTCACGAGAACAGAAAATAGACCAGTGGCTACCTGGGGCTAGGGGATAGGAAGCATCTTCCAGTCTGCTAAACACCATTAGATGGTGTAGTTAAAAAGAAATATGGCATGGTTACAAACTAAAGATAGAAGGCAACAGGAGAAGGGTCAAGGCTAGAAGAGTTCTAAAAGGCAGCAGTTTACAGAGCACTATTCTGACTATCAGCAGATTAACTCCGTTTCAAAATGGTCCTGCAAAAATAAGGATTACAAGTATCTCCATTTTACTGACAAGAAAAACTGAGGCACAAGAAGTTCATAAGTTCAAAGTTATCCAGCCAACTAACTGGTAGATCTGAGATTTAGAGGCCAGCCAGTCTCCTTTGAAGATTACCAATAAAGTCTATTGCAATGGTTCTCAACCTTCTTAATGCTGCGACCTTTAATGCCATTCCTCATGTTGTGGTGACCCCCAACCATAAAATTATTTCTCTGGCTACTTCATATACTTTGTTCCTGTTATAAATCATAAGTAAATATCTGATGTGCAGACTATCTGATATATGACCCCTGTGACAGGGTTGTTTGACCCCCAAGGGGTTGTGACCCACAGGATGAGAACCACTGGTCAATGTGGGGAAAGCTAGATCTGATCTGAAAGCCTTTGGAGACCTTGTTAGAACTGGTTTTTGTTGTTGCTGCTTTTCCCTTGAACACTTTTGAAGTGTTTTAAACAGAGGGAATGAGACTGGGTTTGTATTGAAAACGATCAGTTATGGGACCCATGTCAGAATCTGCATACTGAGGTCATCCAGCGAGGACTCATCATGTGGGTGTGATTACAGCGGGGTACCGGGAATGCAGCCACTGAGAGAAATAGGCATAAGAAGCTCGTTTTTTCTTTAGATGATGCTATATTACTTGATTTTTCTACTTAAACTCCTCTTGCCTAAGCCAGTTGGCTTCCCAAGCCTGACTCCTTCAGTGTAAATGGTCTGTCTTACATCCCTTTCTCTCCTAAAGCTGTATTTTTGTTTTTAATAATTTTTTTTTTAAAGGGGGCTGGAGATGGCTCAGTGGTTGGTGACACTGACTGCTCTTCCAGAGGTCCTGGAGTTCAAATCCCATAAACCACATGGTGGCTCACAACCATCTGTAATGATATTCGATGCCCTCATTTGGTGTATCTGAAGATAGTAATAACAGTGTACTCACATACATAGAATAAATCTTTAAGAAAAAAAAACTAGCAAATAAACAAAAAATACCTACATGATTTTAAAAAAATAATTTTTTAAAAATTTTGCCTGGGATGACAAAATGGAAAACAAACAAATAATTTTTTTCAAAATCACACATGGCGAGTGATTTAACATGTCCAGAAATCTGACAATAAATTTTCTCACTGTGACTACTTCATAGCTTGTACTTCGTTAACTGTTTTCTGCATGTATTATATGACAGAGGCATTCCATAATTAAGCAAGCCTCTTTACTATCTGATGTCCTGTGGCCTTTAATATGCTAATGGACACTGAAAATGCATCTTGGGTCCACTGAATATAGACAAAATTAAAATTTGAGCATGGAGCCCTTTTTATTGAGAAGCATGTATGGGAAGAGGTTTCTACAGAAAACACCAGCAACTTCTACCCAAACTCAAAGTTTCCAGCACACTTTTCAGAGGATTCTAACATAGTTAAGAACTATGTTGTGCTTATTCCTGTGGGTGCGATTCATGTGCCTTCACCTCCTCTTCAAATCCTCTATCACCTTCTTCTTCCCATTGGTCTGATGTGGAGGCGCACACTGGAATGTATGGGAGGGTGAAAGCCCAACCAGGAAGCCACTACACAAATCCAGATTCATTAATTTATCCATCCACTCTTCCATTCATCCAGGGATTTATTGATTGGCTGCCATGTGTTAGATATAGTGTGCAAAATACTGGTGTGATATCAATAAATTTAACAGCAACACGTACACATGATCATTAATGAATGCCAGACAATAAACGAACAGATAATATATAATAATACAGTGCAAAGTGATTATGGCAGGGGGATGGTAGAGTACTTGCCAAACATGCATGAATCTCTGGGTTCAACTCTCAGCACCATATAAACCAGTTGTGGTGTCATGTGGCTGTAATTCCAGCACTTGGGATGTAGAGGCGAGGGGATCAAAAGATCAAGCCATCCCCAGCTACATAACAAGTTCTAGGCCAACTGGAGCTATATAAGACCCTACATTGGGGCTGGAGAGATGGCTCAGGGGTTAAGGGCACTGGCTGCTCTTCCAAAGGTTCAGAATTCAATTCCCAGCAACCACATGATGACTCACAACCATCTGTAATGGGATCCGATGCCCTCTTCTGGTGTGCAAGTGTACATGCAAGTAGAACTCTATACATAATAAATAAATAAATCTTTAAAAAAAAATAAGACCCTAACTTTAGAAAACAAAAACAAAAACCTCATAAATCAAGTAAGGTAGTGGAAAGAAGGCCTTCCCACATCCTTCATGCTCCCACGACAGACTTAAGAATGGGAAACTCAAGCTTTGCAAAGCTGAAGAAGCCCAGTTCAAAGTTTTCTGTCACTGATTCTTTTGTTAAGTTATACTTTTGCTTATGTGTATGTACGTGTCAGTGCATATATGCCCTGAGTTTTCCTCACAGACCACTAAAGGATATCAAGATCCTCTGAAACTGGAGTTACAGGTTGCTGTGAGTCATCTGATATGGGGACTGGAAACCAAGCTCTGGTCCTCTGTAAGAGCAGCTCTCTAACTCTACCAACATTTAAAAAGATACTACATTTATTTCTGTAGTGTGTGTGTGTGTGTGTGTGTGTGTGTGTATTCATGTGTACATACAGACACATGTTTATGTGCACATGGATTGTTTACATGCCACAGAGCATATGGAAGGGTCAGAGGACAACTTTTCAGAGTTAGTTCTCTCCTATCATGTGCAGCTCAGGGACAAATGAACTCAGATGATCAGACTTAGTGATGAGCACCTTTACTTGTTAACCCAACTCCCCAATCCATCTCCAGATCTTTTTGTTTGCATTTAAGGAGGCTGGAGAGATGGCTCAGAGGTTAAGATCCTCGTCCAGAGGATCCTGGTTCAATTCCCAGCATCCACATATAGCTCATACCTGTCTGTAACTCCAGGAGATCTGACAGCCTAATCACAGACATATGTGCAAGCAAAACACTAATGCTCATAGAATAAAAAAGGAATTATAAAAATAATTAAGAAAAAATTCTCCCGAGAGGCATAGGACAGCAATTTCTCAGTGCATGTTTATGAGAAATCTTATATGTAAGATTTCTTCTTATATATTCCCTGAGTGAGGATACCAGAAATGGGGAAGAACTTTTCTCACAGATATGAGAGAGGTAGTTTTCCTGTTTGTAAAATGACACCTGTTGAATAATAATATCTGGATTTGAAGTTTTCAAAATGCAGTCTCATCCATAGCTTGATTTGTTGTGTCCATTACAGAACAGGAAATTGAGGCTCAGAAGCTGACTTGCTGAAGGTTGTATCTCTGCTTAATAGTTGGGCTGGGATTGAACTTGAGGCTTTGGCCAGCAGAACATCCCACACAGTGCTGTGTTTTTGATTCTCATGCTGATGAACATGTCTCAGTTATTGTGTGGACATATGAGGGAAAGAAGAAAAGACAAGAGGAGGTTGGGGTAATGATTAACTCTCCTTAGGGGGAAAATGGACCCTGTTAATGTTTTTGGAATGAATGAAAGAGTTTTCCGGGCAAGGGCCAAGTAGTGATTAGATCTTTTTCCTTCCAAGTAATCCCCATTCAAGGCTGCATTAAATTGGAATCCGGAGGGGGAGGAACTGTGAAGCAACAAACCCTGTCTCTAGCCCAGCTAGTCAGGCTCTTTGAATTAGAGAATGTGGATGGCACTCACGTGAAGGTCTGAGTCTTCACGTTAAGCAGATGCACGGATAGTGACACAGACTCAAAGGAGGTGGTAAAGGGAAAAGTGAACCAAAGTGACACAGGCCAAAGATTGCAGGCATAGGAGTTCTCCTGTTTGCAAACTGTTTGCCTCCCCATCCTTTCTGACCACTGTTTATCACTTCATTTCAAGCAGTTCTGAAATGCTTATGACATTTCCTGTCCCTCCCACCTTTCTGTGACATTTCTCACCATTGCGATAATGTAGTGTGCTGTCCACCCCACTCAGAATACCTAATTTGCACACATCCATCAGAATCTATGGAGCTCCTGGTATCTGGAACTAAGTTAAATGTTAATGTGGTGCCTCATTTAATCCTTGCTTCAGTGTTCGGAGGTAACTACTGATACCCCCATTTTACATACTCATGAACTGGGGTACAGGGAAGAGGAACCGGTATTTGAAAAAAAAAATGTTTCTGATTCGAGAGCGAGACCACTAATCTTTGTTTGGGTACTCTGAGAATAAGAACCCAAGATGGAATTCTGACCAGGATCACCAGTTCGAAAGAAAGTGGGGAGGAAGCCAAGCAGGGCTGGGATGGGAATCTGACCCTCAGGATAGCAGAAAGAGAGAGAGTTCTGGTGAGACCACGTTAAACTATCATGAAGTCAGAAAAGTTCTCCCGGGCCAAGTTCTTGGGCCAGGGCCTGAATCTCCTCACAGAAGGCTTGCCTTAGTTCTGTGACGTTCCCAGTCCTTGACTAGACGTTGTAGTCCGGCACTGCAGCCTTGTGCAAACACAGGAAATGTACTCCTGAAATCAGCGAGGCAAGGCCCACAAGGTGCACTGTCACAGCCCCTACAGGTTCTCCCTGTCTTAGTTCTTTCTGCCAGTAAGTGTCCCTGGCTTCCCAGCTTCTCTACTCCACACTTCTTCCATTAGAGGCCCCTCCTCTCCTGATTTCCTATCCCCAGTCCATTACAGCACTTACTGCATTACCAGTGCATGTGGACTTGCCTATGTCCCTGTATTGATTCTGGGAAACTTGAAGATGGAAGCCGTGCCCGGTGTTTTGTAATTCTTGCTCCTGTCTTAAGAACTGGCACTTAAGGTTGATTAAATGAACGAAGGTGGAAGAAGGCTCATAAAGGAAGTTTAGTAACCAAATGGAAGTGGGTGGCAGGCTATTGCCTGCCTCCTTCTTCAGAATTATCTGCCCTACTGTTTCCCCATTACTTTCTGCTTAACATCTACTGCAGAGTAAATTCCTTTCTGGATACTTGAAAAGTCCCTTAGTTGCTCAGATTCACCATGTCCATGTTAAAATCCGAGTCTTCTTCAAATCTGATATTCTTCCTGTGGTCCTGCGTCCATGAATACAATGAATTCTTGTAATTTATTGTATTATTAGAGCAGAAAATCCAGGCATCCTGGGCTTTCTGTACTCCCAACATTTTGAACCTCTAATGGCAAAGATCAACTTTCCCAATACCTTTCAAACTTTCCTCTAGACCATGTATGGCCATAGCCCTGATGCGACTTCTAGGTAAGTGTGAATTCTTCTCATGAAAACCCCGTTTCTAGCCTTGCCACGTAGTTCTTTCAGATTTACACTCTGACTGCTGCCATTGTGAAATTCCTAACGTACATTCAAGGATATTAACCTCTGACTTGAAATCCTTCAAGGATTTCTGGTGATCCTCTGGATAAAGTCCAAACTTCTTATCACAGCACACATGACTTTCATAACCTGGCCCTCGCTTGCTTTTCCAATCTCATTTCCCTTCACTTACACATACCTTTGACTCTAAGTATTTCTCAACTGGAATTGTTTTTCCCCCTCTGGAAAACATCTGGCCATGTCTGTAGACATTTCTGATTGCCACACCTCTGGAGAGGAAAGTCTACTGGTATTTGCTGAGTAGAATTTATGGATAGTCCTACAAAATATACCATAATACAGCCTCTGACAACTAGTGATTATCCAGACTAAAATGCCAGCCGTATCTGCATCAACTGGCTAAAAGTTCTTGAAAGCCTTATGTTAGTTTTACCTGTCTGTGCCTAAAATATGCTTGGAATGTCTTTCTCCTCTTTTTTTCCCTCAGTCTGGCTGACTCCCAGTTGCCCTTTAAAACACCATTGCATTCTTACCTCTTCTGTGACGCCTTCCATGACACTCTGTCTCAATTAGACATCCCTACACAGCTTTCAGGACTTCTGCTCGCATATCACTTATTGGAGAGCACTGCAATAATTTTGTTGACTGTTTCTTGTGGAGTCTGGTCTCATCGACATTAGAGACATTGAATTCTGCATTGTATTCCTTGTACTTGACCCATGGTACCTGCTTCAGTAAATATCCGTTACATGCCCCACTCCGGAGACTCAAAGGAGACTACTAGTTTCTCCCTACTGCTCTTACCTGGGATCTTTCTTCAGGGAGGTGCCCGAACTATTTTTGTAACGTTGGACCACTCAATGAATCTGAAATCGACCTACAATATTTTATTGGCCATCTACTATGTTCCAGACACTGAGCTGGGCACACAAAAACGAAACAAAACAAAACAAAACAAAACAAAACACCCAAACTAGCACTGAGTAAGCAGACATAATCTCTGCCTCAAAGAACGTAGAAGAGTTGCAAGTTCTACTCACTTGAAATTTAGTTAGTATAAGTAGCTCACCTTGGGGAATCTCAGTTAAGAGTCTGGAAAGGAAATCTATTAGGAAGTTAGATTGCTCCCTTGTTTGATTTGACTTGCTTGCAGTAAATTGACCAGCTGCAAATCCTTGGTGAAACAGGCTTGTCATCCCCACAAACAAAATGAGGTAGCTGAAGTTGCTCTCTTTCTGGCCTTTACTCGCCTGACATAAGACTCTGACCACGAGTTAGAAAGAAGGAAGGCTCCTGACCTAATAAACTACAAAGTAAGTGACGACTGAGTTCTTAAATTGACTTTGTAGAAATAAAAAGGAAATGGATTCCCCCTTTCAACGGTTGCCCCACACCCCCAGAGTTGGGGCAGCCATTGAAGAATGAAAAGCTCAGTACTGCAGAGTCAACATTTACAGACACAGTTAACATTAACTATGTGTCAAGCAAAGCTTAGATCTGTTATCTTTCCCTTCCCAAGACTCTCTGAAATTCCAAATGCAACTGAGTAAATCTCTCCATTTTCTAAATGTGATCCAATAATATTTAAAGAACTTATCCAAATTGCTTTAGATTAAACCAATAGCAGAAAAAGGCTTATTTCACTGTAATTATAAAATGCTATGAGACAGATAGATTATCAAACTCTAATACAGGGAGATAGTGGGAATGACAGTGTTCTTTAGGTGCCCACGGAGTTTTACAGCCAAGTTGACCTTGGGAATTAATATAGACTATTAATAATCCTCCAGCAGCAGAGGCTTCCATTCATTTTATTCATTCATCTGTTCATTTCACTGAGCACCTACTGTGTGCCAGTTATGTAGGTTCTAGCAATTCATTTGTGGAGTGGCTTCGCTGAGGCGTGGTTCCCAGTGTAATGGAAATACCCAACAGAGATGAAACGGTCTTCGGTGAAGACTTTGTGAACAGAGGTAAGTGGTTTCTCATAGGTGCAGGAGTGTCTACTGTGTTGTATTCTGCTCTCTGAGGAAGGTCTGGTGAGTAGAGGTGTGAGGTTTCTTTACAGATTCTGTAACTTCGACGCAGGTGTGTAATAGAAGGATCGAGCAAATCATTGAAGAAACCACTCTGACCCTTAGGTGCTGTTTCACGTTCTCCCCTAAATACCTATTTTTGCCTTTCAGGATTTTACGGCTATAAATACAGCCATTCTGGTTCCTGGGGTCCATAATTAAGCTCCTCTGTTTGCATGTTCAGATCTTGAGGGTGCCCCTTGGGCATTTGGAGAGCATTTAGCCCACTCAGCAGCCTCTGCAACAGAAGCCAAAGTGGCAGCAGGAGTGCATTCCATAAAAGCAGCTCTAGTCCTAGAGCTCATAATTAGAATGTTAACTACATCCTCTTTGCATCTGGTACACAGCAATTCAAGGGTGACAGAGGAGGACTGGAAATGGGATCTATAAAAATGTCCTTCTATCTGGGAAGGGGAGAAGTTGGTCTTGATTCTCTTTTGTCCACTGGAAAGCAGAATGTTTTCTGCCAGATATTAGATGGGTAGGATAATCACAATATTCTCAGAGTGAGGCATTACACGGAAAACATTTATTACAGTTGATGGTGTAAACTGAGAGTTCAAACATGACAACTACCACCACCATCATCATCGTCATTGTCATTGTTCTTGTAGTAGTTTTTGTCATTGTTATCAAGTCAGTAACTTTGTCTTGGAATGTGAGGTATAACCAAGAGTTTGAGGGTTATGTATGTCATCTGGTTGTGCCATTAATCATTCATAGGTTTGGGGGGACACTTACTAATTGTTAAGTCTTGGGTGATTCACAAAATGATAACAAGCTGGGTCTCTGGTGCTTTGGGTTAAGGAGGAGGGGAAGAAGGACTCATGAGTAAAGCAAATTGGAGCTAAGATGCGAATAATTCTGCTGCATCGTGTTACTGGATATTCAGATCCATGCTTCTCTGTGCTGTGACACTGGAGGCTGACCTTTATGGATTGTATTAATGAGCTCCCTTGCTTCCTGACTTCTGGTTGTGTTTGGCACCAACTGAAGATGGGAGGGTGGAGGGAGAGTCAAGCTCAAGTATTTATTCCCCAGGCTGTCTAATGATAGGCTGAGTATTGGTAGCAGCTGTGCCTCTTGACTGAAGCCCACAGGTCTTGTAAAGCTACACTCTTCATGCTGTTCTCTCCCTTGCCTTTCAAGCCTTAGAGCATAGTGACTCCCTGCTTAACTACCTCCAAAGTGTCGCCTTGCTTCTTGCAGTGTTCCTATTTTTTCCTCAGGTTTAAAGAAATGGCTCTGGTATGAAATCTTTTGCAGACTACTCAGCATAAGTGTAGCCCAGTGCGTAGCACATGGTAGGTACTAGGTCAAGATTACTGCAGTAAGGAAATTGTTCGTTTTAGATTAAGATAGCTGAGTATCCCAAATCGCATCTGTGAAGTGGATTAAGTTGGACCATCAGGAGTCCTGGTAGATGAGGCAGTCAGTGCCTTAGCAGGGTAGGACCTGGGGATGGCAGGCTGTATTCCTCAGAAGATAATTACTAAGACCCTAGTCACTGAGCAGGTTTCTGCATGGACCCTGGGTAGAAGTATTTAAGGCTGGACCAAAGCTCACATGAAGAGTTTACCTTGATCATTGGAATTCTGAGGAAGAAAGAATACCTGTTAACCCGAGGTTTAGGATGTAGTGAACGGAGATGGAGAATTCTAATTTTAGCTGGCTAGCAGAGTTTAAAGATTCTTAAGAATTCATTTGTGTAATATTGTTATTTAGTTGTTGATTCTGATTTTTGGCTTCAACAAACCATCTTTATGACTTAACTCAGTCTCCACCATCTTCCATCGTATGTGGAAAATAAAGTGGTTAAGAGCTGAAACTTTCTTGTGTTTGTTTTTGTTGCTTTGGTTTCTCCAAACAAGGTTTCTCTATGTAGCTGTGGCTGTCCTGGAATTCACCTTGCCTCTGCCTCATGAGTGCTGGGATTGAAGATGTGCGTCACCACTGCCTAGCAAGAGCTGTAGTTTTCAATATAAAACAATGATGTAGTGTGCACTGGGTGAGGCATTAAGAACAGGGCCATTAGAATTATATGGACTATTATGAAAATCGTGACTCGAGTTGGTTGTGGTGATGCATGCCTGTAACCCCAGGATTTAGAAGGCAGAAGCAAAAGGATCAAGGAGTTCAAGACCATTCTTGACTACATAGTCAGTTTGAGGCCACCCTGGATTACATGAGACCCTGTCTCGAAGAAAACAAAACAACGAAGTACCTGAAATGCAGCTTAATTGGTAGAGAGTGCTTTTCAAGCATTCACAGAGCCATGTGTTGGATCCCTAGCACTCCGTAAACTAGTTGTGATGGTGCATATCCCAGAACCTGGGAGGGAGAGGCACGAGGAGCAAAAGTTCAAAGTCACTCTTGACTACATAGTGTGTTGAAGGCCAGTCTTGGTAACATTAGACCTTGTCTCAAAAATTAAAAAAAAAAAAGAAGGAAGGAATTTAGGTTTGACTAGTTTGATCAAGTCATAAACTTGCTTTTGAAAAACGAAAGTGGTTTTAATAACTTTCTTAATATGTTGTTGAGTGTTAAATGAGATGATTCTTATAAAGCACTTTAGAGCGTTTCTTGCCATGTAGTAAATGCATAGTTAACATAGTTTGCTGCTTACATAAGCCTTACCTTTCAGATTGATTGTGGATCAATCCTCCTGGAATGGGATTATCCCTAAAGAAACAGATAAAAGACATTTTGAAATCTTCAAAATTGAGGATATGCACAATCAGTAACATCTGTGTGCCCCTCCAACAAGCATTACCATCCTCATTTCTAGGCCAATCATTTGTGTTGCCAAGGGAGAAGAGTTCTCTCTCCTCTGAGCTGTGCTAGCCTTTGGACCATTCTTTTGGAGCAGCGTGTGTCTATTTCTCCTACTAGATGACACGCCACATAGAGCAGAGCACAAGAATAGAGAGCTCAGAAATGTTTGTTGACATTTTTTCTTTCAATTTGCACATACCCTCCCAGGACCTCGGTGCCTTCTGAAGAATAAACTAGTTACTTAGAGCACCTGTGTTTCTCTTCTGGTCCCAGTCCGTATTCCTTCCATTCCTGGACACCTGCCCCCTGCTCTGAACAAGTGTTCAAAAGCAAATATGGTAGAAATAAATACCATTCAAACAGTGCCTACTCTGCAGGGAGCCCATAAAAGGAGAAGGTCCTTCTAAATTGGAGATCTGTTTATTTTGCAATTAACAAAAGGTCAGGAGGCCTGGCATAGAATCCAAGTGTGACTATGCTGTGTTAGCAAGAATTGCGAGGTTTGAAAGTTATTGCTAGGGATTTGGAATTTTTATTATAAATTCCAGGAAGCCAAGTTTTCTGGACAAATGTGAATTGTAGCAAAGTATTCACCGCCATCCTTTGACCCAAAAGTTGGTTCCATCGTAGTGATATAACAAGGTCAATAGGTCATGGGAGCTCCAGTGGGTTACCTTGAAATGACCCCCTTTGAGGATGTAACAGATTATTAATCAGGAGCCATATCAAGGAGCTATGGCTAGGGAGGAGCGAGCTTTCAACCTGTGATTTAGGAGCTGGGAATTTACAGTTCTCTTTCTTCTGCAGGGCTCTAAATTGGCTTGACATTTGTTTAGCCGTTGCTCTTTTGGCCAAAGAGAATTATGGGATATCATCCATTCAAAGAGGGGAAAGGCGTTATTGAGTACTTTACTATGTGCAGGTTCTAAGCAAGGGTAGCTAAGACATAACAATGACTCCTTACAGCCCAATGGAGGGTGCTGAGATGAGGATGGAGAAATGTTGTTATGGGTGACACAGATAATATGCACAGGGCACAGAGAAACTGTGGAATAAGGAGTTATCCACAGTAGTCAGGGGGAAATGTTTCATAATTACAACGATATGTGTCAATTGTAAAGTAAAAAAAAAGTTCTTTTGAGCAGAGAAACTATTCTCTTCAAATTTGCTCACACATCATTTGACATAGCATCACGGCATCTGCATTTCCTGTAGACTTCTGATACTTGTACTTTGAACTTCTGTTTTGTGGTCATCAGGGAAAACTGTCAGAGCTAGGCCTTTTCTGATGGATTACTTAAGGTCTTTTAAGTAGGTGATCCAATTGTTTATTGTGACACTAGTCACAATAGCCAAGTCCTGGAAACAGCCTAGGTGTCCACTATGGGTGAAAGAGTGAAGACAATGAAATGTGTGTTCCTTACAGAGAAATGGACAGAACTGGAAATCATCTTGTTAGATGAACTAGGACAAACTCAGAAAGGCAGACATCACATTTTTTTCTCTTTTGCGGAATCTGAATGTTTCTTAAAAGACATGCACAGTAGAAAATAGAAAATGTCATCATGAAACCCATAATTTTTACAATTAACATATAATAAAAAAAAGAGCATCTATCTTAGATTCACTGAATTTGCCTTGGAAGCTGAAGTGTTTCTGTTTCTGTCTACCTCAGGTTTTACACACACACACACACACACACACACACACACTCACACACACACACACACACACACGCACTGCTTGAACAATGAAAGATATCTGTAACCTATGATATGTGATCATCTCAGATGGAAACAACTTCTTACTAGGCTTTCCTTCTCTTCCATCTGCCATGTTGGGGACAGAGCCCAGCCATTTATATGTACGACACAAGTGTTCTTTAGCTCAGTTATGTCTTCAGTCCTCTCAGAAGCTTGTAAAACTTACTTCACACATGCTAGGAGGTAAGAAAACATTTGTCTCCAAAACTCAGTACAGAGCAGTTTCCTCTTGGCATGAAATTGCTTTGCCTTCTTTCCTATTTCTCCTCCATTGTAATCTAGGCCAGCCCATGTAACCATTGCCCTGGCACATCTCAACTGATGAGAATCAGGACCTGAGCAGCGTATCTGTTCTGTCTTTTATTCCTGAGGCTTTCAAGATCCTTCTTGATAGCAGGAGATGATTCCTCTAATGAGAAAAGCAAGAACAACTATTACTTGTGTGTTGTGTATGTATTTGTACATCTATGTATCAACGTATGCACATGAAACTACAGACTTACTTGTAGCATCTGAACTTGCTCCCTGGAACACTGACTGCTATGCATGTACTAGAACCCCCACGCAATAGACTTCCATGGAACTTTACATCCGATGTGCTCTTTACCTAATTAGGAAAATTATACTGTCACTTAAGTTGTCTCCTTCTACATGGAGCATTTTGCTTCTCCTTTGACCATACAGTTATGGTTGGATGATCTTGGAGGGTAATATTGAAAAGTTTCACATCAACTAAAGAATGAAATATAAGCAGTAATATCCATGCTGTACATTATGCCCTTGTAAATTGCTCATGCCATATCTGAATACTTTTATTCTCTCAGCTCCTGGTAATTATTATTCTGTTATCTGCCTTTTGAATTTAGACCACTTTAGATCAATACATACACAAGATTGTGTAGTAGTTATCTTTTCATTTCACTTGGCAAACTCTTCTCCAGGTTTATCTATATTGTTGCAAATGGAAGGGTTTTCTTTTTTATAGCTGAATAATATTCCATTGTCTACATAGACTTTACATTTTCTTATCCCTCCACCCATCCGTCAGTGGACACTTAGTCGTTTTTGTATCTTGGTTGTTATGAGTAATGTTGCAATAAATACAGGGGTACAGACACCTTTTTGAGATACTGATTTCATTTACAAGATACTTCTGAATGATCCCATTCATGAGTATTTATGCTGCAGGTTCAACAAATCAATGCAAGCAAATTAAATTTAACATTACCTCAATAATGACTTTCATGAAACGAAAGGAATTAGTCTAAGGAAAAAATAGTAACACTGGCACTAAACCAGAAAGTCATTGCAACTTTCTTTCAATTCAACTTCCTAGTTGAGGACCAAGGTAAATTATAAGTCCAGAGAAATTGTCACCTATTTATCCTAACAGTAAAAGATGTCAGAGAAAGGGGAGGGAAGGAGGAAGGTATCCCCTTTGTCTTTACTACTTTGCTGCTTAAAATCGACTGCAGCAAACTCCATCAACTTGGATTAATGGAGGGGGTGGGGGCAGGCAGACCAATCTGAATTAGTGACAGGTTGGAATTCTGGAATGTTTTAAAACATGCCCTTTTATTAGTTGAAGTCTCTGTGTACCATAACTCACACTAACTGCTCACAGTGCTTCCCAAGAGAAATCCTCAGAGACTTGCTTTCATGAATAGATAAGACCCATTTGTTATTAGCAGTATCCATTGACTCATAAACAATGTGCTAAAATCCTTAGAAACGCTTTGCTCTTTTAAGACAGAAATGCATTTGTGATGTGGTGTAAAGAATTCTGTCCAAGAAAATTACTCTTTATAGAGAGTAAAAAGAGATCTCTCTCCAGAATGTCACATAGTAGGTGACATCCAAGGGATTGACAAGTAAATGAACAGGTAAGGCAAGGCAAAAGGAGTTCACTCAGCGGTCTATTAGGAAATGAATAAATGGAGAGATAGGAGACCTACCTCTTGTTCCACGCCTGCCTTCTAGCCACAAGTATGGAGGACATTACCTTCAGAGGGCGGTTAAATGGTTTTCCTTGACTCTGCATTAACTTCATGGATGGATAGAATGCTCTTGCAGTTAGTATCTAAGGGTAAACATACCCATCATCCTCCTTTGTCTCTAAAGCTGGGCTCTGCTCATGTCTATAGTCCCAGCACTGCAAGGGAAGAGCAGGGGATTACCATGAGGTAAGCTCAAGGCCCACTTGTCTATGTAGTAAGTTCCATGTCAGTTAGAACTATATTACAAGACTCTGTCTCAAAAGATGTGTGTGTGTGTTTGTGTGTGTGTCTGTGTGGGCGCGTGCCTCACACGTGCACCTCTTTAACTTCTTTCTCTTGAAGATAGATGTAGGAAGTTTATCTTGGTTATTTTACCTGTCTCCTTTCCTCGACTGCCTTTTCTCTCATCTTGAAGCACATAATGAGAAATGGAAAGTTAGATAAAGAAGTATCTTGTCCCTTCCTGAATCAATTGTCTTTTTCTATAAAAGTGGGGGAGGATCCTAGTCCTCCAGGCTGGAGAGATGTCTCACTGGTTACGAGCACTTGTTGCTCTTGCAAAAGACCTGGGCTTGTCTCTCAGCACCCATATGGTGACTCAAAACCATCTGAAGCTCCAGTTTTAGGGAATCTGACTCCTTTAAATTTCCTGGGCAGCAGACATCAATGTGCTACACAGGCATACGTGCGGGCAAAGTCTCACACATAAATAAGTCTTAATATAAAATGTCATATATCCAAAAGCAGAAAAGATCCTAATCCATCAAGACTCAAAACTAAAATAAAATGTTGGGATATGTGGCTCCCAGTTACATCTTTTATCTTCTCCCTCCACCCCAAAACACATTCACCTTTGCTCTGTTAGGGAATGTCAACAGCCAGTTGTCTCTCCAGATCTAGGTGGAATGTTTGTGTTCTCTTGTCTTTATGGCCTTGACATGCCCGGCCACATCATGAAGGACCTGTATTACAATGTAAACTTCAGCAAATGCTCTGTGTTTGCTCATCTTTGTGTAATTCTCACAAAAGAGTATGTAATAAGCATTTTAAGAAAATTTAACAGTAGCAAAATACCATGTAAGATTTATAAATTCATCCTAACCATTTGAGAGAGTACAGAACAATAGTTTAGGCCCCAGTCTGCACTGGTGGTATATTGGTCTGCACTGGTGGTATATTGGTGAGTACAGTAGCCTTCCAAGTTCAGGCACCAGTGTTTTGCAACTGATTTTTAATCTTACAAAAACGAAGTACTTTATTATATTGTAACTCCCATTGTTTTTTTCTTTTTTCCCCAGTCACTACTAACCTCCATTTATTATCTCTGTGAAGTTGACTTCTCTAGGTACATCAGGAAAAAGAATAATCAGTGCTTTGCTTTTCTGTAACTGGATTATTTCATCCAGGTCCATTGATGCTATAGCAGATTTCAGACTATTCTTCAAAATCTGTGCAGAGTGTGTGTGTGTGTGTGTGTGAGTGTGTGTGTGAGTGTGTGTTCACATGGCAGTTGTGTGAAGGTCAGAGAATGACCTGGAGGAGTGGGTTCTCTCTTTGCACCCCATGGGGTCTGGGGCTCCACCTCAGATCATCAGGCTCAGTGCAAAGCACCTTTTCCCAATTCAGCCACTTGGCCAGCCGCACATTTTTTTTTTCCATCTTAAAACCTGAGCAAATGTTGCATTGTATGTCATTCACTTTGCTCTTCCACGCACCCACCAATGGATTGTTGTGTTTCTTGTATCCTTCGGTGTTTGTGAATAGTGCTGTTCTTACATTGACCTACAAATACCTGTTCCACTTTCTGCTTTTTAGTTCTCGTGACTAGACAGAGTGGAATTGCTGGCATGTTAATTCTGCTTTTAATGATTGATTTCACAAATGAGGCCGAGACTGAGAAACAAAGGAGATGTGCTATTGATTGTGGAAGAATTCCCCATGTCTCCAACTTTCTAATGAGTACCTACCATGTGCTTAGTGCTTAATCTGACAGGACTTCGGACCCTGCGCCTCCTGTTTTTTTTCTCACTGGAATGTGACATCCACTGAGATGGCGCCTTTGTCTGTTACTTCTTCTTTGCTATGGGATTCTCAGAAGCTCCTAGAATAGTGTCTGGCATTCATTCATTCCTTTGTTTAGCAAATCATTATCAAGTACCTACCGGGAAGCAGGTATAAACTGACCATCAAAGTAATCAAGGAAGTCAGTTAAGAAACCACTGTTTTCTGTCTGCTTGGTTCACAGACTGAGTTGACAAAAGGAAGCAATAAGGTCTTTCTCAATCATTGTGTGCCTTATCAGCTAAACATTGGTGGCCCCTTTGCTTGCAGAGGGCACAGGGGTAAATTTCAGCCTGGGAGAGATCAGTAGAGGACTTTTTTTTCCCTGAGGGAGCTTGGATAAAACTGCTCAGTAATACTGCAGTCCTTTTTAATTAGGAGGGCAGAAAGCAGTGCCTGATTATCCAAATCAACTGCTTATCTTAACAGGCTGCAATCAAATCTTGCCTGAAAACTTTTTTTTTAATTTTGCTTTTTCACCCTCCCCCACACCCCCCAAAGTCTCAGTGAGAAGATGAAACAAGGCTATTCTCCGGCAGTGTCTGCAGATGAGGGGATGCAAGAAACTAACCCAAGTATTTCCCAGAACTCAGTGGACCTCCATTCAACAAGGCAGCACTGTATTTACAGGACATTCTCAGAGCTCTCCGGGCTTCCCAAACTTGTGCATTCATTTAACAACACTCACTCACTTAAGTAACCTCTTTTAACTAACATGAGATATGCTATGGGAGAAATTTGGCAGGCCAGTGGCTTGACAGGGAACTCTCTAGGGGGCCTTTTAGTTAAACCCTGAAAGGCAATTTGCAGGTCCTTGATGGCTCCCAGTAAGCCACATTTCTACCTTTTGGGAGCCCGGGGATTTGCTTGTCTTTCTACTCAGAAACAACAACAACAACAAAAAAAACCCCCATCAGCTCTTCTTCCCCTTTTCAGGGCTCCTTTCACCTTGGGTCTAGCCTGTGCAGCCATTCTCCTGCTGTTACCCCCAAACAACGGTGAGACCACAAAAGGGATAAAGTCACAAATGTGGAGGACAGCCATATACTTCACAAACTTCTTGTAATCAGTGTCCTCTCTTCTTTCCTTGAAGGTACCCAGAAGTCCCAGAGGTTTCCTGTTCTCTTTTATCTTTGAGGTGGCACTCCTTGCTTATAGGATAAGGCTACACTAATTAGCCTAGCATTCAAGGCCCTCTATAAGCAGACTAAGGTCTACCGCTCCATTATTATCTCCCACTCGTTTTCCAGTCTACACAAACTGTCTGCTCCCGTCAAATGGTCTACTAATTGTTCCCCCCCAAAAAACTATTTTCGTTCCTGTTTCCTGGTCTTTGTTCACATTAATTCCCTCAGGCCCTCTACCCTTTCTTTGGGCCTTGGAGTCTTACCTTTTGTGCCTACACCAGGCCCTTGGAGCAGAATTGCTCCCTTCCTCACATTTCCAATAATCCTTCTAGTCTGCAGCCACTTCTTGGTGTTTAACACATAAAGGTACATGCATGTGCATGTGTGCCCAAATCAGACAGTTCTTCGCATCTCTTAGCCTTCCATGGTGCCATGCACTCAGTAGGTAGTCAGCAAACATTTATTTTTAATGACGTCATGTTCTCGAAGCCTGTTATTTCTTTCTCTAGGGAATATTTACTAATGTGAATGAAGTGTTGCTGAGACTTGCTCATGTTTTTTAAAAAGACGAGGATGAGATGACTCAGTGGTAAGATCTCTTAGCATCTTGAAAATACTTGCACTGTCCTAGCAACACACGTGTAACAAGGGGAAGGGCCAAAAGGCTTAAGATTAAAGAAGGAAAGATTTTTAGTATCTTAGGCTGCTCTCTCTCTCTCTCTCTCTCTCTCTCTCTCTCTCTCTCTCTTCCCCCTCCCTACCTCCCTTCTGCTCTCTCTCTCCCCCCTTCCCCTCCTCCTCCTCCTCCTCCCTGTTGCCCACCCCTCCCCCTTTCCTTCTTCTGTCAAGGTGATTAAACACCGGAATCAGCTACAGGGGGAGATTATTGAGAAAATTTGGAGAGGTAGACAATTTATTCATTCATTCAAAGGAAAACTGAGAGTTGAAGTAAAGAAAGGGGGAAGGGAAAGTTTAAGTATGAGCGATTTGGCATTGCTCCATATAAAACAGAGCAAAGTGGATAAATGTATTCTCTCTCTCTCTCTCTCTCTCTCTCTCTCTCTCTCTCTCTCTCTCTCTCTCTCCACTTTTTGGTTTCTCAGCTCTACCCTACGAAGACAACCACCAGTCTTGTGGTGGGTGGGGCTCTTCCAGAGTGTTGTAGAGCTCTCAAGGAGGCCAGTAACAAATTTAAAAAGGCTGCAGATGTTTTTCCTTGTGAAGAAAGGACTGGAGCAGTTACTGAGTGACTGTTTTTCTGTTAATGTGAATGTATCTTTGGCTGCAAGAAGACACAAACAGGCTGACAGCTTAGCTCTGATGTACTTCACCCAAAGGAATGCTGGGCTGAGGGGTGGGGAGGACCTGCTGGCTCACTGGTATTAGAGAGAAAATAGACTCACAAGTGAAAGGACAGGGACTAAAAGAATAAAAATCATAAAAGTCACAAAAGGCAAAGCAAGTGCTAGGGACACAGTAACTGCAGGGAGCACGTGTGGAAATCTGTGGTTTTTCTTGGAGAAAGTTGTAGAAACTGTGGCATAAAATACTTCAGTTCCAGAAACACAATATCAGACTGCTCATTTATAAAATAATTTTAGGAGCTGGGCTCAGTGGCATATACCTGGAGTTCCTACTACTCAGGAGGCTGAGGTAGGGCAAGTGCTGAAATTCAGGAATTCCAGGGCAGCCTGGGCCGCACATTGATTTTCTGTCTTTTAAAAATGTAAGTTCAATTAAAACATATTTTTAAATGAGTTGTGTGCATCTAAAGGGAGGACTGTATTTTTAAGAAGTGCTTCTGGTGATTCTTAAAAGCAAGTTGGCCTCAGAAGTGCTTTCCTCAAGTTCTGAATTTAAGAATAAATTTCATACACACACACACACACACACACACACACAGAGAGAGAGAGAGAGAGAGAGAGAGAGAGACAGAGACAGAGACAGAGACAGAGACACACAGAGAGAGACAGAGACAGAGACAGATAAAGAGAGACAGAGACAGATAAAGAGAGACAGAGACAGATACAGAGAGACAGAGAAAGACAGAGAGAGAGAGAGACAGACAGACAGACCCCTCTCAGCCCCAAAATCATTGAAGATACTATAGTTAACATGCAAAAATCGAAGAGACATTTAGTGCTTACTGTGCCTGGAAGTGTGTACAGCCTACACATGCGGACATGTGTTCTCTTTTAACACAACAACCACATGAGGTAGAGACTACTGCTGCTACCTCCACATTGAAGTTGCTGGAACGGATGGCCAGATTAATTAAGCTAGGAAAAAAATAGATCTGAATCCCAAGCCTGTTATGTCACTGTACGGCTCACAAACGCTGAACTAAAACAACAAAGGAACAGCAACAACAACAAAAGTGCAACTAAAGAAAGTAATTTAAGGAATGGGGAAGAGAAGAAAGAAAAAGCTAAGGCTGGAATGAAGTCTCCTTCCTTGTTTGCAAGTGGGCCTCAGTGCTCGCTTCTGCAGCACACACGCTTACATTGCAAGGATGAGGATGAGATTAGCCCCTGTGCAGGGGCATGCAAATTCGTGAAGCCATCTGTATTTTTCTGTTAAAAACAAATCTGTGAAAAAAATAAAGTATAGGCTGGGAAATATAACCAACGTGAGCCCGAGGCTCTTGATTCTATCTCCAGCACCAAACACACACACACACACACACACACACACACACACACACACACACACACACACACACACACTTTAAGAAAGGAGCCACAAATTTGAATCTGAGCTTTCATAGTAAAGGCAAAAAGGTACTATGTTAGATTCAGGGACCCATAGGATAAAAAGCAAAACCTTTTTTTTAGGCAAAGCAATAATTTGAGTAAATTTGTAGACAGATGTCCTTATGGATCATTAAAAAAAAAAGTTTTTTCTTCCCAAAGGACTTAACTGTTTAGTATTTTGTTTTTAAAATGGGAAAGCAAATGTTTAAAAAAGAAAATCACTTAAACATGGATTATAATATTATTCCCTTGTACATATGTTTTGTAGTTTGCACTTTTAAAACAATCATGAAAAAAAAACGCCCTAGATTTTTGAATTTCTGTCTTTTGAGCTCTTAAAGAAAATAATGGCTATCCCTCTGGGTTGGATGCCTGTAGGCAAGAACGGGCTTAAGGGGGCCCCTTCCAACTCCAGGACTGTGATTCTATACTTCTGAGCTCTGCAAACACTTCTACCTGGGGCAGCTTAACTAGTCTTAAACCTAAAGATTTAGCCATAGCATGGCCATGAATACTTCCATTGTAGGAATACTTTCTGATAAAATAAAATGTGTTTGAAAAATGCATGCACACAGGCACATACAATAAAATTAAAGGTCCATGGCACTTGGGATTAAGACACACCTGAGAAAGACAACCCTGGAAACAAAAGTGGCACTTTGTAAGTGCTTCTCACATGGGATGGATAGTTAGCATTTAGGCTCTGCTCACTCTAACTAGAAACCTTTGCTGAAGTTCTTTGTGCCTCGGATGTCAACGAAATCTCTCTCTCTCTCTCTCTCTCTCTCTCTCTCTCTCTCTCTCTCTCTCTCTCTCTCTCTCTCTCTCTCTCTCTCTTTTTTCTTTTTGGAGCTGAGGAACAAAACCAGGGCCCTGTGCTTACTAGGCAAGTTCTCAACCACTGAGTTAAATCTCCAACCCCCCAAGGAAACCTTTTCTAGAGAAGCCATCAGCACCACCTCAGGGGCAATGTTTTAAACTTAAGGTGAAAAACTTCTGTGATTAATGTGGTTTGATGTCTTTTATGACAAAGCATTGGGAGTACAAATAAAATCCTCTTCAGGAGGAGAAACCCTTGGCCATTTTCCCTTATATTATCCATTCGTAATGCAACTCAGGAAAACAACACTTCAGTTTGGAAGTAGGGGTGAGAAGAGTAAACTGAGGGAGATACTGTGCAGTTCACATTGATCCAACTCATTACAGTTTGGGTCAATGGCTCCAAGGAGAGACTTGCTTGGTGTATGCAGAGAAAGTGAAACCCATAAAAGGCAAGCATCAGGTTAACACTACTGTGTTAGGTGGAGATAGCTAGTAATTTATTTTTTGGCTGTTACAGTCTGAATCTTTGGCTTTTGGGTTGATGTAGCATGTCCAGGAAAAAGGCACATTAGAGGTTTCTTTAAGAACAGACTGAGTTACTCCTCAGTAAAACGAGAGGCATGGCAATGCCCCTGTCAACTCAAAGACTTCATCCTTATGTCAGAAGGTGTCACTCTCTGGAGTGCTTCATGGGCTGCTGCTCTAACAGGTTTTCCCCTTTATAAACAGAATCCAGCCGCTTTGGCCTTATCTACTTGATTCGAAAATAGCTCATCAATTTAATAGCATTCAGGTTGTTTATGCACACACAAGGCCCTTTGAAAAGAACCCTTTTCATGTCGCCAAACAGGCATTTTGAAATCAACTAATTGGATGGTTGTCTGAATTCAACTCGTTGTTTTAAAAAATAACCAGTTGTTCCACTGAATTACATTTTTTTACCCCCAAACCAATTGGTGTGTGTAGACAGAGTTTGAGTCAATCCAGATGGCTGGCTGCATTTTTGACTTGAACTGACTGGATGTTTTGTGGTCAGATATATACAGCTCTTGATAGCCACTGGGGAAATGGGGTAGAGGGGAAGGAAGGTGTAGGAAAGTTAGGAGAAATTATATCAACAAAAGTTTCCATCTTGAGTGCTGTGGATCCAGACATTTTCTGCAATCAATCCTCTCTCCCTCTCAAAACACGTGCATGTTTGCACACACACGCATGCGCGCGCACACACACACACACGTACGCATGCATACGCACACACATGCATGCATGCACACACACATAGTTAAGAAAACAGAAATAAAGTAATAACATCCCTCCCAGCTGGCTCTGCTCACGGCTGTGGGTCTTTCTTTCTTTCTCTCCATGAATTTCTTCACTGCTTGGGTGGCCTACGGAGGGATTCTGGCAACTGGGCTTCATCGCTTTAGCTCCCTCTCAGGCTGACTTTTCCTTCCTGTGGGGAGTGCCGGTTTGAGGGGCTCAGGCTGGAAGAAGAGGGCTGCAGTCAGACCTGTAACCCCCAATTCCAGGCTGGGAATTTCCTGTAAGGACTCTCCCTACTCAGACACGGCTAGTAGGTTTTGAGAATTTTCAAGTTTTGTAGAATCAGGAGTCCCCATAATTAGCTGTCAAATTCTGCTGGCCAGATGCTTTTAAAGGATACTTCTTGTGGACTTATCATTGAATTCATTTTACCTTACAGGATGAAGGAGTAGGGAGGAAGGCAGAAGACAGAAAGCAGCCTCCGTGTTCTACTTCCGCCGAGGTTTTTTTCAGTAACAATCAAGAAAGGGTTCTGCAAATATTTTAACCTAAACTGTGAGGAGGGTAATTTCCAAAATGTCTGCCACTTTTTTTCACCCTCAACAAGTTGTGAAGTGTCTGTCCTAAACTCTACTGTCTGCTTTGTACCTTTCCTGTCTGTGCGACGGTTATTGCTTTCAGTGGCATGAACAGCACAAGAAATATTTGTATACTGTCCCTAACTTTTCTCTCTCATCTAGTAAATCTCAAATTGGCATGTTTTTCATAACATGTCATTTTTCTTGCCTGCCTCTTTAAGGTGAGTATTGATTCCCTCAAGCTTTCCAAAGACATCTGGATAACATTGAAATGTTTTTGCCTATGACATTTAGGTTTTAAAGCATTGCCACATGGGCTGCTTGGGATTCTTTCTCTCTCTTTTATTTTAGACTTAAGGTATAGTCTGGTCGTCACTGCTGACCTGCTAAATCGCCTTGGGATCATTGCTTTATTTCTCTGACTCACAAGGGCTTTTTCATCAATATTCTTGGGCAATAATCCATCCGTATCTGATCTGCCCCATTGGGCTGTTGGAAAGGATCATGCGAATAATTCTAAGGGAGTTCTTTGTGAGGAGTATGAAGTCCTAAACAGGAGATAGTTTAGTTCTTATATTTAGGTAGTTCTCAAAACTTGGTCTTTCCTTGTGAGATCTCAGTTTCCTCTTGGCTTCTCAAATCATGCTATGAACTGCAATTACTTTAATTCCTGGGTCTGGTGGGTTTTTGGTGTTATTGTACAAACACTCTTCCAAAAAGTAACTTCTAGGAAAAAGTGCTATGAATGAACACACATTTCCCCCCTTTTGCTGTGGTGGGAATTATATCTGGGGCTTCATGCACAGTAGGCAATTTTCTATCACTGCATTGCATTTCCCCACCTTTGCATTACTTTTGAGAATAAAAACAAAACAAACAAACAAACAAACAAACAAAAACCCCGATACTGTATTCTTAGTATAAAGGAAAGAAAACCTGACAGGATTGCTTTTCTTTGTCTTTCTACTCATGGTGTGGGTGAATGTGTTAAAGCGTATCAGTCACATTTTACATTCTAAGGTGAGAAACAGAGATCCTCTCTCTAGGCTTCTGAATCGCAGTTATGCTTTGGGTCTAAGTACCATTGTGTTCACAGAAAGATACTCTTCTGCTCTACCTCGGGGTCAAGAACGGCAGATTTCTGTGCAAACCCACGAAAGGACAATAGGCAATCCCATCACTCATTCTTTGATCTTTCTCTTCAACGGGCTCAGCGTTTTCCATCCTTGAGTGATATAGGGCATTTGATAAGCCCCATATGGTTTACAAGCACACTGAATCCTGCTTCACATTATCATCTTGTCTGGGTGCTTGCATGTGATTAAATGACCTCTTTTCTTTCTTTTTTGGTCATAGGAGCAGTTATACTGAGGAAAGTGAACTTTCCTGTCCATATGTGGCCTAAATGTTACCCTTCCACACATAGAATATTAACTGAGAGCCTCCCATTGTTCCAGTTTTCAGGAAAGTCATCGCCCTTTTTCCTCTGAAGAAGACTCACTGCACTGCCTAGCCTTAAGCGGAAGGAAAAGAAAGTAAATGTGACATGATATTTCCATAAAGCAGTAAATTAGAAATGCTATGAGAACATGCAAATACGACTGAAGTTTAAAACTCAACTCAATCTGGCTGCAAGCTCAAGACTTTTTTTTTTTTTTTTTTTTCAGAAGTGAATTTGAGCTCCTGTAGTTACATCCAGGAAATACAAGCCATTACTAAGGCTGGGAATTGAGAGTAAAGCCAGAGTACAGGCTGGAAATGTAATTGTAATTGGGGAGGCCAAACAACAAGGTTAAAGCCTGGAAAATGGAAAGGCAAACCCATGTCTGAGAATCCTTGGGCCTGTGACAGGTCTCTAGCTGAACACAGCTTAGCCTGCCTGCTCTGGTCCCCTCTGCAGACCAGTTTTGAAAGGCAGGCTGAAGGAAGATGTAGTTACTAGTCAGACTGGACAGTTAGAGAAGATCCTCTGAGAAGGTAGTTATTCCTCCTTCAAACATACAAATCTGAACACGCTTGCACATTTGGTACTCCCTAAAACTGCCACTGGGGCAACTCACAGGGAAATCTGCAAGCTTCCTATTATGCCTGATTACCCTGGTGGCTGAGGAGCACTAGGACACGAATTTGGCCCTCATCTCTGTACTAGCAAGGCTTACTACTTGATGACTGCTTACTAGCAAGTGGGTACAAAAATGAATAAAGGCAATAACGAGAATAGTATCATTTGTGAAATTCTAGCCTTAAATCTTAATGCAAAGAGCTAATATGTGCCAAGACATTACTTATCTTTAGTCTTTTTAAAGACTTTACGATTTTTAAAAATGAGTTTATTTTATTCTGAAAATATGTGTATATGTGTATGTGTCTGAGTGTGGGTTTGTGTATGTGAGAGTGGCGCCCAACCTGCCTCCATTTTAGGCTTAAAACCCACCATTTTAAAGTAAAGATAAACTAGGCTCATTTCTGTTTATGATTAAACCTCTGGGATTAACAGGAGGACATTGGACCCTTTGGAATTGAATTGCAAGAGATTAGGAACCACCCACTGTGGGTGCTTGGAACTGAACTCTGGTCCTCAGCTAGAACAATAAGTGCTGCTCTTAACTGCTGAGCCATCTTTCCGGTCTCTTAAAATAAACTTTCTTTTGAAGGCTGAACAAAGAACCATAGATAACTAAGGAATGCTGAGAGTGGGAACAAATAATCTTCTCCGGAAGAGCACACCAATTGGTTACCCAGTCCCTGAGAATGTATATGTACAAATAATATTATTGAAACAGAAAACTGAATGAATTATAGTTATGTGTTTAGATGTGTGTGTATGTGTATGTGTGTGCGTGTGTGTGTATCTTTGTGTGTCTGTGTGTGCCTAAAACAACAATTAAATAAAAAGAGACCATGAATTTAAAAGAGAGCGAGGGTGATACATTGGAAGGTTTGGAGTGGGGAAAGAGAAAGGGGAAATGCTATAATTATATTCCAATATCAAAGAACATAAAACTGTATAAGAATCAAGTTTTAAGGTTAACAGTAAGTATCGGATCTCACTGTGGCATATTCATAACACATGCTATCATATTTGGTTCTCTTCCCACTGCTCTTCACTACTCCTACCCTAAAGACCTTGAATTATATTTAAATAGCTTAGAAAGAAACTGAAAGAATGTTACAGTGGGTACAAGTATACCTGCCACCCATATTCTGTCATTTGTGCTGCACTGTACTTGAGCTGTCACAGGAATTCGTGTGCCTTCCATTCATTGATCAAGGTTAAGTTTTCTTTATTGTGGTAATAACACTTGGTATAAGCACTGCTCTTTTAACAGAACCATAAGTGTACACTGCATTAGTGTTGACTATATGTACAATGTTGTAGAGCAGATCACCAGAGTTTCTCTTATTTGACTAAAACTGTAGCCTGATTCTCCTTCTTCTGAGCTTTTGGTAATTACATAGTTACTTCCATGTCTATTTGACCAGTTTCAATGTCTCATGCAAGCAGAATCATGAGCTATTTTAATATTCTGTATTCCTCTTTATTTTACTTAGCATATTGTCCTTAAAGGTCATGTCCGTTGTCGCATACAGCCCTATTCATTCTTTACTTTATTGTGTATATACTATTTTTATACATTCATCAGTAGAAGCTACTTTAGGTTGTTTCTGTAACTTTTTCACTAAGGGCGTTGCTTACTTAGAACCCAGCTTTTAAAAAAGACAAGCTATTACCCTGTAGGCCTAGGCTGTCTCAAATTTGTGGGCGATCCTCCTGCTTCAGCTTCCTAAATGCTAAGATTGTAGGTATGAACCACCCGTGCCTAACTGAATCATGCTTTTGATGCTTTTAGACTTTTTGCTGTTTTGAAAATAAAATGTGTGGTTCTAAACGTGTGGATAAGTTTGTGAGTGTGTTTGCCAGGGAGTATGCATGTAGCCGCAGCTCAGATGGAAGCCCATGTCTTCAGGCTTTGAGGTATTGGGATTGTAAGTGCATGCCACAAGGCCTGAAGAATTCTGTTGGATAAACAAGCACATATGTGCGGTAGCTGTAGCTCTATTTTTAGTTGCTTCAAGAACTTCCATACTGCCTTTCATAGCTGCTGCACCAACAGCAGGGTGCAAGTTTCCAAATTCCACATCCCCACTAACTTCTGCTATCTACAGAAATTTAAAGTTTTTAAAAATCCTTATTTTGTAAACTTAAGGCTTAGCTAGATATGGTTCTTTGCCCAAGGTTACCCAGCTAGCACATAACAAAGTTGGAATTTGGACCTAGGACTCTCTGACTCTGAAACTTAGTCCCATCCCATAACGTTGTCATGCTTCTTTTGATCAATGTGTTGCAACATAAGTTAAAGCAAGTTAACCAGAAGGTGAGTTGAGATTAAATAGGAAGTTGAAGTGGAAGGCAAAGGAGAAACATAGAAAGAACTACCTTAGTCTTTGATTCCAGAATTTCCATCTATAAAAGTAAACACAGGCAGCAGCGAAGTGAGGCTGTGCACTGTGTACCACACATTAAAGGGAAAGAGAAATATCAGTATGTAGGATAAAGAAATCCAGTTTCATGATGTGTATCAGACTTGGTATGGGTTCAGTTCAATGTCTCCTCAATGCCATATATTTAGTGTCATTCATGGACTGAATATGATATAACCGAGCATCAAGGACAGGTTAGATTAGATTTCATGTACAGTGTTTACAGAAGCACAGAAACACACGATTCATTTGTGAAATATTTCCATAGAAGGGCTCGACATAGATTTCTCAATAAGGAAACCTAATAATGAACCTGCTGAAGAGTTTACTATTTCCAAACACTTTAATAATCATACTTCCACACACTGAATTTTAGATATACATGATCTAGTACCTTTAGTACTTTACAGTCTTAAAGGGCAAATATCACAGTCTCAGTTGTTTAAACACTTTAATAAGTTAATTTAAAAATCTCTTATTCAGGCCAGAGGCGTGATAGTGCATTCCTATAAGCCTAGCCTGGGAGGAAGAGGCAGAAAGATGCCTAAGTGCAGGCTACCCTGGGCTTTGTAAAGACTTTGAAACCAGCTGGAGCTGCATAGTGAGGCTATGTCTAAAAATAAAAAATAAAAATCCCTCTGATTTAGATTTCTGGTATGAAAAAATACAATAGAAGTATGTCTGTTCATAGCCCCATTCTTTCAACACTGTTTACAACAAGCCTACTCTCCTGCTTATTAGGAAATTATTGAGATTTTAATGTTGTTATGTAGTCTTTCAATTAAGAAAAACACTGAGCTACTGACACATTCTTCCTGAGGATTCCCTGTGGAGTCATTGCTGAGTTTGTGTTATTAGGGCTACATTTAGTCACGCATTCAACAATATGTATTGAGGTCCTACTATACTCCAGATACTATTTCATAGGCTGTTTCATATCCAGATGTGTAATATTCTTTCCTCAAGGAGTTCCCACGCATGGGAACACAGATGGTTGGAGGTAGGAAGACCCCTAGAGAGCATGTAATGTAGCCTACAACCTTCAATTTCCAGTTAGGAAGATGCAGTTCCTGATCCCAGGCTACCATGCTTATGGAAACAGAACATGGACGAGAAACCAATTCTCTTCACTTCTGTTCCTTTGATTACTCTGGTCTAGTTGGGAAAAAAAGGATGCTTTCTTACTAAACTTCTTCAAAACCATACCAGACAAAAAACTGCTGACAACCCATCTGGTGTTAACTGTCAGTTTAAGGGGGGTTTAGAGGAAGACTAGAGACATCCAGTGGAGTGTAAATCTCGTGAGTAATGACATGCTTTGCTCCTGACAAGTAGTGAGGATGAATGAGATGAAGGCATTCCAAGGAAGGAGTCCTTCCCTCTGTGTATTATCATCTTGCTTTAAAGAGTTACTTTTCGGTACATAGGCTAGTATCGCTTTCATTTATAACAGAAAGTGTGATATAAATTACGGGAGACATAATTGATAAAAATAAAATGTAAAGGCAAGGGAATTTCAAACCCCACTCATAATTTACCATGAGATCTTATAAAAAGCAAGATCTCACACAACTCGTATTTCCTTTCTTCCTAAAATTTCTTGAAGAAAAGTGAACCAAAGGGCATTATTCTTATGTAATAATTTAGAAGGGAGATCTTTTACAAACTCATCTTCACGTAGACTACCTATTACAGGGGAAACTTTTTGTGTTGTGACAGCAACAGAACTCTAAATAAAGATGTGGTCCTTTTGTAAAAGGAAACTACTACAGGGGTTCATTGGAAGACAGTTATGAAATGATGACTATGGGCCAAAGTTCTGTGCAAACGGAGGCAATGCTCAGAACTGTGTCCCATCTACCTGGAAGGATCACTTTATCCATGTTGCTCTTCTACCTGAGATGAACAAGTAGTTTGAAAAGGTAAAATAAAAAGTAATTAAAAAAAAGGGCATGTCAAACAATTTAATTAGAGTCATCAGTGGAGCCAACTTGTCACATGCTTGAAAGTGGCAACTATATCAACATCCTGTCAACATTGATCTTGGGATAGTAGCTCATTCACAGTTGTAGTCCCAGAGCTGGGGAGTTGAGGCAGGAGGATGAGGAGTTTGAAGTCAGTCTCAACTACACACTGAGCTTTTTAGGTCAGCCTGGACTCGAGTGAAATGAAACAACATTTTCAAAAGGTTCTCACTGTGCACTCTCAACTTTTGTACCTAAAATCATCATAGACTAGTAGTAAGAGTGCATAGACCATTCCAAGTTCACTTTGGAGTTCACTTTGGGTAGCACTGGATTAGAGGAAGAATTGTATGAACTTCCGTTCATCTAAAGTTCTCAAGTTATATTGAGGATATAAAGTAAGCACACATTTGTTTTACTAGGTGCCAAGCAGAGCATTTCCCTCAGGGGCAGCAAGTAGAGCCTGTGCCTGGTTGGGGAGAGAGTATGCAACTGTTGGAACTGCTCTTCCCCTCCTTTGGCTCCAGACCATGGTTACACTGGGTCTCCATAACACAGTTTCTTTTTTTTTTTTAATATATAATATAATATATAATATATATAAATATTCCAAAATATATGCCATAAGTTACCAATTCCCAGATGCCACCAATGAAACATTATTCAGAAGAAACCCTCAGCATGCCTTAACTATCTAGCTTAGAGGTATGCTCTGGGCAGGACACTCTTTGGGTTTGGTGCTCTCTAGTTCTCACCTGCTGGCCTTTTATGTGAGCAGCCTTATATCTACTCGAATGAGCTCTGCATGTAGATATCTTCTCCCAAAATTAAAGGCTGCATCAATGTGAACTTACTTATTGTTGAAAAGACTTTGGGCAAATCACTGAAGTTCGTGTTCATTGATTAGAAGTAGCGTATGTCTGTGAGTTCTAAAACTAAACTCACTGGCGGCATAGTGAGGTTGCATAACACAGTTTCTAATGGATAACCTTTATGATAACTAGAATTGGGCATGGTGCAGAGAATGACCCTGTCCTACAATATGGTACTCAAAAATTTATTTATTTATTTATTTATTTATTTATTTATTTATTTATTTATTTATTGTGTACCTGTCCTTTTCTGTGTGTGGGCATGTGTGTTCCTATGAAGGTCAGAGGCCAACTTGTGAGAGTGGGTTCACTCTTCCCATCATGGTGTTCTCAGGGAACAAACTTAGATTGTTAGGCTTGGAGGCAACTTCTCTTACCTGCTGAACTCTCACTAGACCCATGATATGTTACTTACTTTGGCAATCCATCCCCCTCCCATCCCCCCAGACTCAATACTGCCAATGAAGCTTGGGAAGTGGGATGGCAAAGGTTATTGAAAGTCTTTGTTGCTGTCTATGATGATGGCTACTGATATCTCCCATATGTGGCAGGGACTAGGAAAGGATGGGGAACGGAGCAAACTTAGTAAGAGGTTAAACTTTTAAACGCCTGGTAGCTTATTGGAGGACCAGATTTTAGAGCCTAAAGACCCAGAAATTACTTGAAAATTCTATGAAACACGCATTAGGATGTATATATTACATGCCCACAGTAATTTAAACCAAATAAAGCACATAGGAATTACCATGCAGCATATAAAGCTATGCCTTGGGCATTACTTGTATTTGAACTTAAAGTTACCATGCTCTCAATTGCTAAAATACAAAACCACTCAAAAACTACACACACACACACACACACACACACACACACACACACACACACACACCTATGCGAAAGACAAAAAATGCTAGAACTACATACAGTATATCTGTCTAGTTAAAAAATCAATAGAATAAAGACATGAAGAACTATGTTAGGAGTCAAGATCGATATTCCTTTATGCAAACAAAAGACACAATAGACAATTTTTTATTTGTAGTAATCAACATGATGCCACAGTTAAAAAATTTACTATTTTTATTTTCAAAATTTGGATGGTGACTTTTAAGAGTTTCAGTATACTTTGTGGATTTAGTGAGGGCAGAGCATAGTCCCCAGTCTGAAGAGAGGCTAGCCCTCCACAACTCACAATGGAAGCATCCCAGTCACATCTATTAATTTTCCATACACACGGAGCCAAATTCTGCCCGAGATTATTCTGCAATTTTCAAAATGACTTTAAGTCTTTCAACTTACAAAGTTACCATTTTCATTGCACTAGCCTGCTGGCTGCGATGGATGAATGAACACTCTTTCCCAAAGGACTATAATTCATCCTCTGATCATAGCTTATACATTTGGGAGAATTGGGATCAGTGTGCCTGGCGCCTCCCCTTCCCTCTGCCCCACAAAGGACTCATACAGTGCAAGAGAAGAGGAGACAAAGTAGCTGTGTGCCATCTACCTCAGAGGTGTGGCACAAGAGGTGTTGACTGTGAACAGCAAGCAGCCTAACATATAAGCAACAGTCTACATGATGTGATTTCAGGTGCACCAAAAAAGGCCTCATTGCCCCTCAGTTTAAACACTCCCTTCCCACTGGCGGATGCCTGGAATTCCAGAGTTTTTAGAGCTCTGTTCCTTTGGTTTAAAGCTTTGATCCCTGTTGAAATACTTATACCCCTGGGTGGGCAGCCCCCATTATATCCCATCGACCAGATATACTGAGATAGGATGAGTTTTAAAGCTTCCTCCCTGACAGCAAGTTCGGGAATGAGGTTAAGAGCAGAAGACACTGTGTACCTGAGAGGGATGGAAAAAGGAGAACATCACCTGGGGGGCAAAGGAACTGGGCCCAAGACAAATAATGTGTGCGTGTGTGGCCATGTGCATGGCTGTGTATGCGCTCCTCCCATGGCGGCAGCTGTTGAACACCCTTTCTTAACCCTCTCCCAGAAAACTTGATTTATGCTGCTTTTGGAGCCATGGAACTAGACTCTCCTCCCTGCTACAGCAAGATAATAGCTGCTGGCTACAGCTGGGAATTCTTGAATTCTTTCAAACTGGAGACCAGGAGCAAAAGGTGAAGAAAAGTTCTTCTGGGCCTGCTGTGCTAGATAGCCTTTCCCTGGGGTCCAAAGGAGAAAAAGGGGTCCAGCCATGCTATCTAAACACTTTCAACTGGGTCTGAGAGCACAGAGCCGTGATTGTCAAAAGCGAACACTATTTCAATCAGCATGTCCTTTTGTATCCCCACAATGATTATCTCTCTGCTTCTCTTGCTGGAGAATTCAGAGGAGTCACTGACAAAAAGGAGCATGAGGAAGGGAGCTTGTCTTGCATGAGGCAAGACAGTTGCTTCTATAAAAGGGAAAATAGAATTTTTGTCATCACACGAATGCGTTTTCTGTTTATTGTTTTTTCAACAGGGTCTCACTGTGTCTCCCTGACTGGTCCTGAACATCCGGGATCAATGCATGCTTCTATCTCAGCCTGGGGAGGAATGGCTGGGACTATAAGCACACTCTACCTTTCCTTGCTACGAAAGTCAACCTTACTAATCACCCATCTCTGTAGGGTGCAGTATAATACATATAATGATTTAAGAGAGTTTACACATTTGTATACGGATTTCCTTCCTGTTTTTCTTCCTTTTCTTGTTTTGCACAGCAAGACTTTGTGCAAGCTAGGCACGTGCTTTACTGCAATTCACATTCCCCAGCCTCTGGCTAAAGATTATCCGGAGTAAACTTTTTCAACACTGACTAAGCAGTGGAGATGGCTGCCTGTGACATTTCTGGAAGTGTTTCTGACAAAGAAGTCTACCCCACAACGCCCATTTCTGTTCCTGAAATTCCACTGTGAGAGTCATCACTTGGGGGACTGGGAAGGTTAGAAGCCTTTGAGAGGCACTTATAAAAATGGAAGCACTTCTTCAGCTAGGCAAGGTTGGTTTCTTTTTTTTTTTTAAAAAAACTCTTCCCTTGGCTAGGCTAAAAGCTCTGAAGTAGGTGCTTGGAGTGAGATCAGAAACTTCCAGGCTAAAAAAAAGTTCTTCAAACCTTAGAGTCAGTCTGTCTCTGACTTAGCTCCAATCCTAGGGACCCATACACTACCCTACTCGGTTTGCTATATCTTTGTATTTCTGATACCATTCAATGTTATCTTCAAACTATCTCATATTTTGCTGAACTGGGTACTTAGCTTTGTCTTGACAAAGCTCATGAGTTGAATGCACTCATATATCTATAGTTTGTAACCCACTGAAATAAAGTTTTTGACAATAAACCCAAGTTCCTGGGTCCACCGCATTGAATCCGGGAATCCACACTTCATTTGGGAAACAGTGCTTTAGTTTATGCAGAGCACGTTACATATAAAAAGCACATATTGAAAAGAAGGTACAGCCACTATTTTTCCCCAGGTACTCTATACCCAGTAGTTGAAAACAACTGTTGCCTTTGTAGTTCGTAGCATGAGCTCTGGAAGATCATGAATTTATGGGAGGTCATGTCTTCCTCTGCGAGGTCGTGAAATTCAATCAATGCTTGCCTTCCAATCTGCCCTTTGGTCACAGGGCTCCACAGGTGGAACATATCAAACTCACCAGCCAAATTAGGACTCTTAATTGGTGTTTCTTTTAAAGTGGATATGTCATTTGTCAAATGTTCAATGCAGGCTGAGGCCTAGCCCCAGGCAAATGAAGTAAAGAGAAGAATGCCAGATACATAGGCAGCACTCAAATGTTTGTTGAAAAAGGGGGGTGAATAAGCCCTCCGTCCTTGACTCCTTCTCTCCCAACCCCCATAGCCACTGGATCGGCATGCACTTTGAATTCTATCTCTTAAAGATCTCTGGGACATTTTTCCCCTTCCAAAAGTCCTCTGTCACAGGCCTTTGTCATTTTTTGTGGGTATTAGTTTCACGACCTCTTAACTGGTCTTCTTGCTTCCACTCTTTTCTCTTCTTCAAACCATTCTCAGAAACATTGTTGCAGAGAACTTTTAATAAGACAAATATGGTCATGTCACCCCTATGCTCACAATTTCCTTAAGTGGTTCCCCAGACTCCTCTGCAGGCTTCTAGACTGCACAATCTGGCCCTTGCACGCCTCTCACTCCTGCCTTAGCTCTTTTAACTCCTCAGCCTGAACTCATTACTCGCACCTCCTACTCTCCAAATGGGCCATGCCAGGGCCTCTCCTCTTTGTTCACCCTGCTTCCTTGCCAGGGCACCCTTCCCCCAGTCTTTTCTCACCTCAGCCCCTACTGGGCTTTCAAGTCCGAGTTTAGGCCATCAGCATTTCTGGGACACTTTCTCTGATCCCTCCGCTCAACCCTTAGAACTCCATCTTAGCACTTAACACAGAATGTGTTAACATTTCACTTTAGATTTGAAACTCTCTGAGGTCCCGTACTACAGAATGAGTTTTGTGTCTCTGTTTTCTGTTTGTGTCCCATAGAGTCCAGCACATAGTGGGAATTCAATTATTGCTTATTGAATGAACAAATGAAGGCTGGAATGAATTGCTCAGTTACCTTCATATTTCCTTCTCTTTTCTCATAGCCTCTTATTCAAGACACAGTCCTCCTTACCGAGTTTATCTTTCTATTTCTCCAAGCATACTTTTGTGTAGTAAAAAAGAACACAATCAAACACTGAGATAATAAATTCAGTACTTCTAGAAATGCTGAGCTCCTACTATGTACAAGACACGGGGCGAAAGCTGTTGCTATGTATGCACATGAGTGGAGTCACAAAGAGAACCAATCTGATGGAATGATTCCATTTCCTTGGAGCAAGATAAAGATTATATGCTTTTCCTTCTCAAAGAGGCATTTGACTCTCAAAGAAACGTATTTCCAACAGTGAGAATTAAGTAGAAGAAATGGGGATTGGCATCCAGGAAATCTTCCAAATAGGGTTCTACTCCAGGTATGAAGCAGGCTATCCATGGCTTAATGAATTTAATCTGTAAAATGACTTCCTGAATGAGTTACTCTCATCAGCTACACGTTGCTTTATGAAGGTCGCTCATGACTATCCTGCAGATGATATGATTCACCTAGGAATCAAGATCAAGTATATATATATATATATATATATATACATACATATATATGTGTGTGTGTGTGTGTGTGTGTACTTTGTGTGGTTCTATTGAATCAGAACCAGAAAGCTACAAGGGCTTCCACACCTTTTAGATACAAAGATGAGCCAGGCTGTGAAACCCAGAGGTCCCCAGCTGCTCCAGGAAGCCTTCTCAGAAAAGCGAACAAGGAGAGGGATTTTGTGCTTAGGGAACCTTGTGTGGGCTCCGGTAGCCAGAGGAGCCAGATGTGGATAGGAGAAGGCCTAGGGTCGAATCGGGTGTGTGCGTGTACCTAAATCGCGGACCTCCATGCCGTTCCAAGAAGGATGGAGAGCTGGCAAAGGCTGAAAAGGAGAAGCCCTCCCGGCTGTAGGCCGAAGGGAGGTGGAAAGGAGGAGTGAGACTGGGGAACTTCTCCCAGAGCCAGTCAGAGGGGACTGCTGTTGGGAAGCCAATCAGCGTGCCTGAGCCTGCAGCCCCTCTGCAGTAGTTATGCCAGAGCGCCCAGTGTAGAGCAGTGGCGAGCGAGTGGCAGGGCAGGACTGCCAGGAGCCACCGCACACGCTCCCTATCCTCTTCCCGCGCCTCTCTCGCCAAGGCTTGTCCACCACCTTGGTCAACCCAGTCTCCTTGCTAAGCTCCTCGCCACGCCCCGCATCCCGCAGGCCAGCAGCTACACGACCCCACGCCGTCCTCCAGGCAGCGCGGCTGGCCTGGTCTCGCCCCGCCCCATCCCTCCTCGCCACGCCCACAAGGCTCCGCCCCGGGCCGCCCCGCACCACCAAGCTGTTCCCGCCCTCGCCCAGCGCCCAGGTAGCTGCGAGGAAACTTTTGCGGCGGCTGGGTAGCGGCTCGTCTCTTGCTCTGCAAGGCTACTGCCAGACTTGCTGAGTCTCGGGACCGCTCCGGCTCTTATTGCCACTCTCTCCTGCTCTCCTCGCTACCCCAAGAAGCAGGATGGCCGGGACCGTGCGCACCGCGTGCTTGCTGGTGGCGATGCTGCTCGGCTTGGGCTGCCTGGGACAGGCGCAGCCCCCGCCGCCTCCAGACGCCACCTGTCACCAGGTCCGTTCTTTCTTCCAGAGACTGCAGCCCGGACTCAAATGGGTTCCAGAAACCCCTGTGCCAGGTGAGTAGAGGTCCCTTGAGCATTCCCCGCGCACAGTGGAAAGCCAAGGCGCGCGTGGTGGCTCTTCCCAGAGCGCGCTCGCCTGGCGGGGCCGCGGCGGCTGTGCTCTCTGTTGCAGGGTACCTGGGAATGGTCGCTGTGCCTGTGGCCTGGACCATCTACCAAGGGAGGAAAGCAGAGTATGGGTGGACTCTGTCCACATGCCCGGGGCTCACGCTGCTGTCAGGAAATGTGCAAGCCAGAGCAAGGAACAGCAGAGATCGCCTTTCTAGCGCCCATTTTTGGGGAGGGCGGGAAGGTGGGAGCTGGCTCCCCTCTGCTCCTAGCAAACCGGCTTCACAACGTGAAGACGGTAACTCGGGAATTTATCTCCCTTCCTCCCACGTTCTGCCTTAGCTGGACCCGCAGTTCTGGCCATACTTTCTCCACCGTGTGTCTCCCCCATGCTTTCCGTTCCCAGTCTGGGTTCCCGACGCTGGCCGGGCCCAAGTGCAGGCAAAGTTGAGCACAAATCTTTGAATCCTCAGAGGCTAGAGAAGACACAGTGAAGGAAACTTTTGAGTAAGAGGGTCCTCCAAAACGTGGAAGACTGCGCCTTTTCCTTCAAAACAGCTTCCCTTATCTAGGTTGGCAAATCTCTTTAAAAATCGGCGGTGCTGGCCTGCAGAGCACGAGTCCAAAGAGGATTTAACTCCTCCCCCTCCCAAATTCATCTGCCTTGACAGGCTGGACCCCGAAGAGGAGAAGATTTTAGGCAGAAGAAAGTTTCAGAGCGCCTGCCTTTTGTTCTGCACAATCAGATCGTTTTGTAGGGCATATTTTAACCTTAGCTGAGGGCTGCCGCTGTCAACAGATGAATATTAATGGCCTCGTGTGATTGACTGTCCAGCAGTTGGGCTCTTAACGCTTGCCTTAGAATCCAATCAGGATAAGTTGCTATACTAACAATACGGGCAGGAAGAATAGGTTTCGAAAAGATTAATTTTTCAGAGAGGTGCGCTTGGAAGAAACCAGCCAACCGTATTTGCTCACTGAGACGTTTGTGGCCTCCAGGCTCTCTTTCCAAAGACTCCTGCATCCAGCTGGGCGCGCATCCCGCGCTTCGGGGAGACATTGGGAGCAAGCCTCGCCACAACTTGGCTGGTGGCTCTCAACAAGTCAGGGAGGCGGGCGGGATCGTTGGACCAAGTTGTGAATGCATATGCGCGCCTTGTGGGCGCTGCCAGGGAGCGTTCACTGGCAGGAGGTTACCTAGGCAGCCAGGGCGCTCTCAGCCTTTTCTTTAGGTTGATGAAAAGAGGCTAGCGAGCCTGCTGTTTAGTTGCAAAGGTAATTGGTCACCCTTTTTTGGTGACTGAAATGCACTTGCGCATATGTTAAATATTGCCTTGCAGGATATCGCTCTAAGGGAGGGTAGAACTACCTCTTCCACTGTTAAGTCTTAATAACGTACCACGTGGGCGTGTGCACGAGCTGTAAGGGGCAACCTATGAATCAGTTCTGCAGAGCTGAAACAACAGGCGAATCTCTCTCCACTGGAAGTGCCAGGGTAATTAGATTTCCAAGGCTAGAGAACACGCTTTTGTTGATAATATAAAAATTGGTCCTTACAGGCTGAGCCCCCACAAGATGAATAGAGAGAGAGAGGCAGAGGCAGAGAGGCAGAGAGGCAGAGAGGCAGAGGCAGAGAGGCGCTTGCCTTTCTCTCTCCTTCCCCCAGCTCTCTGGCTGCCTGCCTCTTTGCTACATCTGTATAAAAGTATTGGGAAGGCCCACACACTGTGTCTATGAGAGTTGGCTAGGGCATGTTTCCTGTCTTGCGTGCTTCCAGCCTAAGGATGACCATTCTTATAGAGACTATTATTTGTAATAGAGATTTTTTTCCCCTGTATTATTTCTCAAACTCTAGGAGAAAGCACTTTGCTAATTCTTTTTCATATAAACCCAGCACAATTCATTTCAAAAAATTAAGTGGTGCCCAAGCACCTTTCCGCGGCAGACATGGAAAACGAGTCCCAAATTCAAATGTGGTGATATCCATCCAGCTAGCGTGCACTGTGGAAGTACAGCTGTCGGATTCTCAGGCCTGGAACAAAACCATTTGTCCTGAATTTTAGTAGGGTAACTACGGACGATGCAGATATAGAAAATATGGTAAAATCCTAACGTTAATGTGTAGAAAGAGCTCATCAGTATTTCAGAGAAGAGATGATAATGGCAGAGCGAATACAATGGCAAGTGCATAATTTCAAAGCGAATAAATGTGTAATTTGCTGCTGTCGCTCACTGGTTAGAAATTGAAAGAGAGCTGCAAATTATTTGATAGTTCTGAACCATCGCGATGACCGGTTGACTCCCCCTCCCGCATCTCCAGCTACAGTTTAAGCCATGTTTAGTTCGTCTGCTTCACTGTGTTAACTGCTTTAATGCTTTCTTTGTCCCAGAGAAAATGAGATTCGGTCCCCACTCAGGAAAAATCCTCAAGAATGTCCTGTTTCACGGAAGGGGCACATTTGGGATTGGTTGCTAACTTTGGCCATTAGCAGAATTGGGTTAGCGTGGATAAGGTACATTTCTTATGTTAATATGGATGAGACTAAATTGCATTTGAAATCAACCAGCCTAAAAAATAAATCACTGGTGCTGAAGGACTACCTCAGACTTCTACCAAACCCTTCCAATCGCATGTTTCATTTCTTTTAGAGTGTTCAAAGGCACTGGATAGCCATTCTAAATAGCATATTCCCCAAATCCAGGAATCTCTTCAGACCCCACTTTTTTTTTAAGGATTTGTAACTTGGAAAGCACTACAGATGGAAACCAGGCCCACAGAGTTAGCGTTTGGCAGGGAAATCCATATAACTGACTTTCAGTGCAGCTCTTTTGCCCTTATTTAATTTAGAAAAATTCAGAAAAAAAGCCAATGAGCTCATAAGTCTAGATGTTTATTTTGTTTTGCTTAACCTACCCACAGGCGCAATCAAGAATGGATACAATTTTAGGCAAGGGAAGTGAGCTAGTAATCAGACAATGATGTTTCCAATTGTCTCAAGGGAATGTTACAGAAGTCTGAAAAAAATTCCTCTAAACAAAAATCAAGTGTAATTCACTTTATGAATGCCATACACCACTTTTGTGGGGGGTGGGAGTTACAGGGGTCGGATGGGAATGAGAAAATCAAACAAATCATGGTAGTATTGCAACTCCCCTAAGATGGAGAGATCATCTGTCTTGGAGAGGGCCTTGGAAAGTGCTAGAACTGATCCCGAAGGTCAAATGCACCTATGGGTAAAAGGTAGCCCCTCAAGAGCCCAGATGGACTTGGAGTTCCTTGAAATTGATGAAACAGAAAAAGATATAAAGAAAAATTCTTGAAACAAAGAGTTTATTTTTAAATGTGAGTGCGTATGTGTGCGCGCGTGCATTAGTGTGTGTGTACTATGAGGAGTGCGTGTGTACTATGAGAACCAGCTACCATATCTGTGTTGCCAGCTGTGGTTCCCCCAATTCTTTTGAAACAACTAAAAGTCCAAATGTTGGGAAAGAGAATGAGAACTGAGGTACGGGAGAATTTTTTTTTTCTCTCCTCTGAGATTGCACCAGACATTTGGATGAGCAGGTGATTTGTCAAAACTTTTCAAAAGTCGTACTGCTGTGTGCTAACTTTGAGGAGTTTAGAGAATTCTTTCAGCTGTGCTCTGAATATATTTAGTACATAAATCCTGCCTGAAAAGTATTTAGAAGGAGCCATCATTCTGATGGAGATGGCGGATGATGGGTGGGGCTCCTTTGCAGGCTCTGGTTTAGGTGATGGGGGTGCAGAGAGGAGTAAGATGCAGTCCCCTTTGTCAAGGGGCTTGCAGTAGAGTGGGGGAGCACACAAGTAAACAAGCTTCCCAGGAAACTTGTAGGATTAAATAGGGTGAAAGAGGCTAGAAAATACCTCCAGGAAATTGGCTGAAATGGTCACAATAGGCAGCCTGGGCAAGGGAAAAGAACACAAGAGATGAAGTGGGAGATAGGGAGAAGTCTCTTAATAGAGCCTCCATCTTAAAAAGGCACAGAAGAAGGTTTTTGATGGATGCTAGATGACACAGATGGTGTCAGTTTTGCAATGTGTTTTTTTCCTACAGACTGGTAGATTGTATCCAATATTTTGATGCAATATTTTTGAGCATTCTGTTGCTTCCATCTTTAGAGTTGCAATGTTTGCTGTTCACTGTAGCCTAGGAAAAGACTGATTATTACCAACCTGGGAGAAGAGTCTTGGATTTGTCTCCTATGAGACAAGACAGAAAATATGTTTTCTCTTTAAATGGCAGCTATCAACGACCATGCCAACTTTAGTGTTTGATGCATATACAAAAGCATGGGTCTTAAGAAGGATCTTATTACTCATTTCTAAGAAAATTGAAGATAATCACTTATAACTTGTGCACACGATACATCATTTGGAAAGAATTTCACTGGGGATCATGTTGCTCAACTGAAAAGTTTTGGCGTGCTGAATTTGTACATTTTTGTGAATGCTTCCTTTTACTCTGATCTCTAGCTTTTTTTCTGCATATGGTTATTTGTATGTTTTAGATTATAAGCTTCTTAAAGGGAAAGCTCTTTGAGCAGCATCGAACACAATGCTAATAGTGCCATGCCGCATTTGGTTGATAATTAACAAAAAAGAATTTCTAGATCATTAAGTATTTTATATGAACTTTCAAATACTTTCTCAGGCTTATTTTAAAAGCTTAAGCCCAATGCTATGGCACACTCTTAGGGTGTGTAGATAAACTTCATAATCTTTATGTATTTTGGCTGTAGACAGATCCAGGCTTACTTCAGTTATCTGCTGACTCTTAATAACTGGTTGGGCTTATTAATATTGAATACCCAAAGAACAAATTGAAGTCAGCAGCACTGTTATGCCTGGATTAGTATAGTTAAAGATCAACAATTATTATGGCACATAAATCAAAAGACCGACCTCTCCTAAATCAAGTTCTTTTTGATTTAATGTCAGCTGCACTTTTTTTTTGCTAATGTTGGTGTTGCCATATTTGGAAATCTAACTAGGAGACATGCACAGATCTGTTGAAGTACCTCATGGGTTTCTGTACCCTGAGATCAGAATTCCTGTACAGGCTCAACTCAAGAGACTGTTTTAAGTGCCATCCGTTGAGCCCTAGCTGACCTTTAAATGGGTTTGATGTATTTGGTAATCTAGGGTCTCACGGAAACTATAGGCAGAAAAATCCCTTAGTTATTTGCCCATATTTAGCAGCATGTTTGACTCGAAACAGGATTTCTAGCACTCCATTAAGAATAAGCATCAGAGTTGGAGAGAAGGCTCAGCGGTTAAGAGCACTGGCTGCTCTTCCAGAGTCTTGAGTTCAATTTCCAGCAACCACATGGTGGCTCACAACCATCTGTAATGTGGTCTGATGCCCTCTTCTGGTGTGTCTGAAAACAGCTACAGTGTACTTTAAATAAATAAATAAATAAATAAATAAATAAATAAATAAATAAATAAATCTCTTAAAAGAGAAATGAATATCTGAAAATCGATTCAAGCCATGGTTCCCCCAGACTTGATTTTTTTAGACAGCATTAGTAACTGGGAATTTACTCTCCTGAACTATGATAGTAGAGAACATGGTTCTGAAAGAAATTGTCCCACAATGGACATATCAGTAGTGGAAAATGCATTTTGAAATGTGTGAGGTAAGCAAGGTGCCCACTGGAAACAATCGCGGGTCCATACAAGGAAGCTTTTTATTGGTCTCCAGCCCTGTTAAGAGCATTGACTGCTTTTCCAGAGGTCCAGAGTTCAAAATCCAGCAACCACATGGTGGTTACAACCATCTGGTAATGGGATCTGACGCCTCTTCTGTGTGTCTGAAGACAATATGAAAGTGTACTCACATACATAAAAAAAAAAATCAAGATAAATCTAAAAAAAAAAATTCAAAAAAAAAAGCTTTACTCCTCTACTTCAAATTAGGATTTAAATTGAATGTTATATATATATATATATATATATATATATATATATATATATATATAAATGCTAATTATCAGAAATTCTTGTCATTTAAATACCACCATCACCAACAACAACAACAAACTTAAACCCAAAGTGATTATGAAGAAAGATTTTTCACTTTGGCTTCTCTTTGTGTGGAGATGAGCAAAGCCACATTTGAGAATTTGTATTTCTTCTCATGACGGAGTCATTGCATCGCTAGTGTTCTGAACAGTTAATTACTTCTAGGAGCTGAAATTGAATTTATATGCCAGATTAGGAAATCTACTCAGCTCTTTGAAGTGTGCTTAAGAGGCTTATATTGATAAATAATTGATAGTAGAGGAGATAAAATATAGGTGAAAATGGTGAGAAGAGGGAACAGGGAACTCAAAGCCATTATAAAAAGAAACTTCTACCCCGTTGCATGCACCCAGGCACAGCAAGATGAGAGTAGTTCATTTCTCAACAAGGTTAGAGTGCTTAAATCATGATCTTTTTCCACAGTGAAGCACATGTCTGTTATAAACTGATAAGGTGGCATAGTTGTAGAGCAAAACTCTCATTGATCCTTTGGAGTCTTCCTTTTGAAAATAACTCGAAATCCTGGTTATAGGAGCCACAAGGTACAGGTTCATAGGTATTCCTACCACAAGCCTGGTATCTTTTTCTTTAGGTTAGGGTTTATATGGTATCCATTTTTATATCTGCATTTAGTGTGAACAATAGGTATGTATTTACTGACCAAATGAATGCAGTTAGAAGGTACTAGAATAAAGTTAGTATTTAAGTATTGATTTAATTTTACTGGGTTTTTAAAAAAGGAGTCACTTTTTCAGGTTAAAAAAAATCAAGTTACCTATAGGTAAGTAAAAACAATGATGGTTTAATTCAAGTTACCTATAGGTGAGTAAGAACAATGACGGTTTAATTCAGTTGCTTGCACCTTCCTTCCCTGGAGGAAGCAGACTCGCCAGACCTTACAAGAGGGGTAAGTATTTTGTTCTTGTTTCCAAGGCAATTGTAAGTAATTTAAAGGTAAAGTTATATAATCTATACATTCATGCATTTTCTTTACTATATAGATCTGTCAAATTTTGTTGCTTATGAAAACATTGCTGGACAGTATCAGTTAAAGAAGCGCGATGCTCTATCTGCTGCTCAACAGATCGCTTTCTTATAGCATACTCATTAAGCCCTTCTCCCTATAACAAGCTGATTGGAACCAACTTCGTCCTTAGTGTTTACTATTTTTTACTTATGCCACTAAGATTGATGTTCTGTTTAAAAGGCTATCTTCCAAAATATGTTTTCCAGGATGAGACATTGTATATGGCAGAATAAAATAACTTGCATAGCTCCTTTCTTAATTCCAGTTCTGTCCCCACTCTCCCACCCACTGCCTGTTTAGTATTGGGACCTCTGAGACTCTCCATTGCTCTTTCACATCTGCATTTATAATGGAAGTTGAGAAAGTGATGAAAGGGAAGAGTTAGACGACAGACACAGGAGAGATAAAAGCTCACATTCTGGTAAGTATAGAACAGACAGAGAGGGTTAGCAAACATCTGAACATGAGTTTTGTAATCCATGCGTTCAGAGATAATACAGAGACAGGGCACCACAGGTGTATTCTGTCCAAGAGCATTTTACCCATACTTACTTCTATAAGTAGATTTTGCGCATATATGGAATTAATAACCTCATCCAAACCACTTGTTCCTTAACGCAGGAGCCATATTTGAAATTCATGACCTCCTCTAGACTGTGAGTACAGTAGCATACAGAATTATTACTGTAATTTATTACATAGTTAATAACATTTGAAGAGAGACTTTTTAAGGACTTGACCACATCCAGTAAAACTTGGGGACATGTAACTCAGAGAATGTTTCCTTGGATGTATGATTTGTCTAAACTGGTTTGCAGCAGAGAATGAAGAAAGGATGATGGAGGTGAAACACTGGCATTGGGAGTCCTGTTGGCCTAAGAAGATTGAAGAGAAGGTGACACAGAGATTTTCTTGGGGTGTTACTTAAATGGTGGTATTTGAATATGTATATGCATATATATTCATACAGTACACACTTGTAGCTATAATTATTATTTTGATAATCATAGTTAATTACACATTGTTTCAGATCAAATTTGTTGCTACTCTTAGCAGTGGGTAGACTTTCATAGTTGTAGCTTGTATTTGTGATTGGAAAGCTGTGCTTTAATATAACTCATATTCCTACAACATAGCTTCTCAGTTCCAGGATGGGCCTAGCTTCACAGGCATGTATGTGCATATGTTCCCAAGTGTATTCTCGCTTCAGATAGATGCAATTTCTAAAACAGAAGCAGGTGTGTCCAACTTGTGCTGGTGGGTGACACACACCTATGGGGTAGTTCAGCTATGAATGCGGCTCAACAGAAAATTGTAAAAGTACTCAAGACCTTATGAGATTTGTTTCATAACTTGATCATGAACTCTGTAAATGATGACATCTTGTCACAACATCAAAAATTTGGACATGTCTAATGGAGTGTGAGCCTAACTCTCAGTGGGAAGAACTGAGGACACAGCATTCCACAGATCTAGGAAATGTAATTTACTTACATTGGGCCCCAAATTGTTACGCTGTACAGGGTCCCCTGATCCTGAGCCTGCAAGCTCAGTTATCAGGTTTATTCTTTCCTCAAGTGTGGAGATAATTAATCCTCATCAATAACTACAGTCAACCCATGCTGTGAGCCGGGTCCATTTGGAGACACTTCTAGACACTGGTGGTAGGTGAATGGGGACTCCAAATATACTTTCCAAGCTAGATTTCTGAAACAATTAAAAAACATAGTGCTGTTGTGTGAGGCATGAGAGAAGTAGAGGCTTATGACAAAAGGAAGGGCTGGAAAGATGGCTCACTGCTTGCCCTGCAAGTATAAGGACCTGAGTTCAAATCCTCCGGATCCATGTAAAGCTAGCATGGTGGTAAGCACATTCAATCCTAGTGCTCCTATGGCAAGATAGGAGATTCCCTGGTAGCTTGAGGGCCAGCTAGCTTGGCATATGGAGCTATTGACAACAAAGGTCTTAAACCACAGGGAAGAAAAGGAATGGTAGCCTTCACTCACACTTGCTAGGCATGCTTGATGGCTTGAGTTCAATCCCTGGAACTCACAGAAAGACAGGAGAGAGCTAAATGCATGAAGCATGTCTTCCAGCCATGGGCTGTGTCACATGTTCACACCCACAGATTCTGTACCCACACATAATAATGAGGTGGGAGAGGCTAGAAATATATTTCCCAGTGGTCTCTAAACTCCTGGGCTCACGCTCTCCTTGTGCCTCAGCCTCTCGGAGGGGCTGGAACTAGAGATGTAACACCACAGCCAGTTTAGAAGAGTATATTTAAAAGATGGAATAATGAGTTCAATTTTGAACAGACTGAGTTTGTGGAGCATGTTTAGCATGGAAGTAGGTAGTTCAGGTTGTTATTTGGATCACACAATAGAGAGCAATCAGGGCTGGGGATACATATGTAAGATTTATCAGTAGATAGATGGTAACTGAAATCTTGGGAGCTCACCGCCAAGTGTGGAGTTCAGATGAAGCACAATTGGGACTCATCAGTATATAGGCTCAAGTGGTTCCATGGGTGTGGATGGTATTTTCCAGGCCTTTGCATGGGGCATACCTTAAAATATATTTTGCCAACATGTTGTGATTAGAAATAAATCCAACCAATCTTTCAAGAACTTTCCAGATTTAGAGGAAGTATGAGTCTATGTTGTCATAGTCCAAGCTAGAAGGTACCAAACATCCAAATGTACATTCACACAGAGCAGGGGAGGGGGGAGAAGGAGAAAGAATGGGAAGTGTGCCATTTGAAAGCCTTGTTTCCATGTATCTCATGTGTACACAATGCAAGTGCTCATGAAGGACTTATTCATTCCAATATTGTGACTCCTCCCCCATTGGGGACTCCCCAACTCTATAAGATGAAAGCTGTTACACTATTTTTGGGAGATTTGGACTAGATTCCATGTAGGCTAGCCTCTCAGACATGTGGTTCTAAGCAAAGTCTGGGGATACTTGTAAAACTAGGGACTATTCTTCATTTTTTAAAGAATCATTATTTATTGTATGTGAGTACACTGTAGCTGTCTTCAGATACACCAGAAGAGGCGTCAGATCCCATTACAGATGGTTGTGAGCCACCATGTGGTTCCTGGGATTTGAACTCAGGACCTCTGGAAGAGCAGTCAGTGCTGTTAAGTGTCTTTAGACTTTTGTTTCTTGGTGAAGAGAAAGTGAGGTGTCCTAAATTTCTTTATTGTTTAACAGGCTGCCTTCACCAGAGTTTCTACTTTCCATTTTTAAAGATTGCTATTTTATTAATTTGTCAAAGTGTATGTCTACATGTGTTAGGTATGCACTTGCCCTCAGATGCCACTAGAGGGCATCAAGACCATCTGGAGCTGAAATTACAGGCTTCATGAGCCACCTGATGGGGGTGCTGGGAATTGAAATGTAGTCCCTGGCAAAAACACCAAATTTTCTTAACTATGCCTAGTTTCTAGTTTCTTTCAACATGTACTTGAAAGTCCTTTGTTTCTATTAGATTGGGGGTCGGTCGTTTTTACGTTGACTGGATAGTTCCCCCCATATGAGACTATCATAGAAAGTAACACCTGCCCAGTACTTACTGTATGCCACTTGCTATCTGGGTAATTTATCACAATATATAAAGCCAACCTGAAAGGGAGGTGGTGCATGCCCATTTTATAGTTAGAAAAACTGAGGCCAGAAAGGTTTCCTTTCCCACAGTTTGTGTAAATAGTGGTGCCAGGACTGAAATCTAAATTCGTTTTATTCCATCTCTAATGCTTTTTACCCTGTATCCTCATCCTTCGGAATGTGAGGGAAATAACATTATGCACATAGCAAGTTTTGATCTGCAGTGTCACATTCCTTTGCCTTTTGAGATACTGTACATTCCAGGTCTTTGTATTTGATTCTGCCTTTGCTTGTCCAGTCTGTTCATTGTACCCTTTGTTAGATGTGGGTGCTCAGTGCCATGTGTCCTCTATGCCCTCCTCATTGTCTTTGCTTACTCATTTCCATGACTGCGCTATCATGTTTCAATGGTTTCTACATCTCCTTTCAATCTGATGTTTCCCTTGCTGTACAATTCAGAATCCCACAATTGCCAGCTAAATATCTCCATCAGAAAGTCCTTCGTTAGTGCTTCACCTTAAGCAGAGCCAAAAATTACTCACCCTATCATTTTCGTTTCCTATCTTCACTAACCTCTTCATTAGCTTCTACATTTTTGGTGATGGTTTTCCCTCTTGATGCAGACTTGAAACCTTGACATTGTCTTTTGAATTTTCATACCCATATTAATTGGCCAAGTCCTGCAAATCTACATAATGTCTCTTACTCTTATCCCTTTGCTATCCTATAACTGGATCAAAATCTGCATTTTCAGCAAGGTCTCCTAGTGATTTGTATGTCTGTTAAAAGTTTGAGAAAAGCTTCCAAGTGCAAGTTAGATGAGGGTAAAAAAGAACTGTGCAGTACTTGTTAGAAACATCAATTAACATCCTTGTCATTTTTCACATCTGTGCTTTGCCCATTCTTTCACTGAAGTGGCCTTGGGGACCTATATATTAGGTATACATGGGGGAGTGGGGAAAGAAAAGAGGAGGAAGGAGAGATGGATGGGATGACAGATAGGAGGAGAGGTAATGAAGGAAGGAGAGCAGGACAGAGAAAGGATAAATGAGGATGGGATACTGAACTAGCCATAGAGAGAAGTGGGGAGAGCCAAGCATGCAGGAGCATTTCTGAGTAGCTAATAACTTTGGGGCCTAGGAAACACCTCCTTTGTGGTAAAAGTTAGTCTAGACCTTGCCTCAATTCAGTGCTGTACCAGGGGCAAATATCTCCACTCATGATTTTGCTTCTTCTCTAGGGGGATGGAATGGGTGAATTGTTTCTTGCTTTTACTTTTGCTGTCTTTCTGAGGTCTATCTTTTCTGGTCATTTCCATAAGTCACTGTACAAGGTTTCAAAGAGCCATGGAAGAACTGTACTCAGTGTTTCTAACAGATCCTTCTATTTCAGAAACAGAGTTTATGCTTTGTTTTCAAGCATCAAAGTTTATTTCTGAAATAAAGGTTTTTCTCCCCACTGTATTCTGAACGTTTTCTACAAATGTTAATTTCTCAAATCTAAGTCATTGCTTGCCTTTGAAATTTCAGTGCTGTGGGTCAATTTAATAACGTTACCTAAAGGGTTTTTTTTTGTGGAGGGGGGGAGCTTCAAAAGCTGCCAGATTGGTGTTTCTTTGTTCTTTGAGGAAGTAAGTTTGCCTCATTCACAAAACCTGAAGGTGACAGACACTGAAATCCAGTCATTTAGAGTCTTCCTCCAGCATCATCCAGTTTTATTTTCAAATTTGTTCCTAATAGCACTGACTACCAACTGTCACTCAAGGGTAAAATCCCTGAAAATCTCACCAACACTTCCCAGATCAGTGCTAATGAGCAGCCCAAGCTACTTAGCTAACACCCCATGGCTAAGGGAGATCACAAGGGCTCTCCTTCATCTGTCTCCTTTCCTCTGCTTCCCTTCCATCCTCACATACTCCCTCAACTGCTTATAATTTAAAACAGAAGGTGTTTTACGGTTTGCTATATTTATTGAGTGGTTTTGTGTTTCTTGTTTCTCCTAAAGAAATAGATGAGTGTAATGTTTTGTATTTTCCTCTGCATTTTGGCTTTCAATGTATTTCCTTTTCCTATAGCTCCTGAGTTTTTTCCTCCTCTTTCCTTCTCTTCTTGTTTTCTTCCTCCTCCTCATCTGCCTGTGCCCAGTGATTCTGCCACATATTTGGTTTGGGTACCTTGTTACTTACTTCTCTTGGGATATTATGAAATTCTCTTCCATATGTAGTTTGGAAGTGAAATACTCTAAAAATGTCCCTCTTTCTAAGAATCAAGAGTATTTAAAAAGCTTTTTGTATAGACAGAACAAGTTTCCGTATATTTGATGAGTGGCTCATGAATTGTGTAGCTGACATTATTTGTCACTTTATCATAGTTCTCAGTGGAGGTGGTTTGCATCTTTGTTCCTAGGACTCCTTCTCTTTCAGGGCTGGAGAGATGGCTCACTGGTTAAGATCCCTCCCCAATGCCTTTTCTTTTTCCCTAAAGATAAGGGAGCCCCTTTGAAATTCTGCTAACATCTGTTAGAACTAACACCTACCTTGTAGGTTAACCAAATTACAGTCTCCCTAATGACCTTATCACATTTCAGGGTCCCTGTTTCCTTTGTGGGGTTCCATTGTTCCAGTCTCACTCAACCCTGACTTCAGGTTTGAGATGGTGTTCCAATCGGACTGCTCTGTGATACTGTTTCTTTGTCTTTATACTTATGGGGATCTTTTTGTGTGTCTTGTATCTGTTATCTCTTCCAAGCTTGACCAAGGTTATGAGGTGATACACTGTGTGTATAAATATTTAATAAAATAAGTCAGACAAAATGTGTGTGAAGATATTTCTTTTTTTCTCCCCCCCCAATTTGCAGCTAGCTTGCTCTCTCTCTCTCTCTCTCTCTCTCTCTCTCTCTCTCTCTCTCTCTGTGTGTGTGTGTGTGTGTGTGTGTAGAGTCAACAACAGTTGCTTTATCTCAGACAGATGTTTAGATTTGGAGGACATTCTTTTGCATTTTGCTTGATGGACACAGCGGAATGCAAGCTTTCAAGTCAATCAGGACTATCAAAATTATAGCGCCATGTCACAGATAACATTAGTCTCTTGTCCTATTTTTTTTTCTAACTGGTTCCCTAAATTCCCCTAAGCCAGAAGGTTTGAGGTATGAGATTGTGTGTTTTTAAAGAAAATATTATGGATAAAGACTAATGTTCTCAAGTCAGGAAGAACAATTAGTACCATTCATTAATCAGGGACCATGTTTTGACTCTGGGTCCTGGCTAGGAAATATAAACTGTGAAAGTCACACATATATATGAACCTCAGGCAAATTTATGACTTGTCAGCCTTTTAAGGTTAAATTCTTAACCCCAAATCAGGGCTGGCTTTATATGTGGACTCCAGCACATTCCTCTGGGCCACTGAGCATGCCCCTCCCCAGCCCTTTGCTTAACAGCAGCTCTTGGCCTAATGAGCAAGAAGGATTTCTCCCTCTTATCAGCTGCCTAAAGAGTATCAGCAAGGCTGATGAACAGAGTTTAAGTCAAAACTTGAGTTCTTGAACTGAAAATCTACAAGGTCAGTTTAAAAAGCCCAGCAATGTGGTATCTCTCTAGTCATCAATACCTGTCAAGCAGGCAGACACTTGAGTTCAAACAAATAGTAATAGTTGCCAAAACCATCAACAGTCTAATTAAGTTTCCTAATAGTTCCTTCCTTCTTTGTTTAGTTCTTCTATAAATAGCCTTCCTATATTCTTTAATGAGCTTTCAGTGTGTGCCTGGAGGTTGTTATGGTCATGTGGGAGTTTTTGATTGTCAGATGGTGATGATGATGATGATGATGAAGGTAAGAGTATTTATACTTTTGGCCCAGATTTTAGAAGGGGCTGCCAGAGGAAGACAAGTAGACAACCTACTACTTATTGCCTTTGTTTCTTTCTGAACTGGATTTTTGAATGGCTTGTGAAGTCAACTTGCCATGAAATCAGAGAATTCTTTGTGCCTCAAATTGTACTGACTTTTGAAAACGGAAAGAAAGTGCCTGTTTCTGAGATCTGCTTGGCATCCAGGCTCAGACTAACAGAATAAATATTTTAGGATATTCACTACACATCATAGTGAAAGCCCCCTGTCTTTCATCTTCTGTGTTTGCATTTTTTTCAGATGCAATAATGAAAACATTTTTTTGATTCTGTTGTGTTATTGAAAATCCTATTTACATAAACAGGCATTGTTGTGGCTTAGAGAAGAATGTGGGGTCCCATTCTTTAGCTCCTTGTATATCTTTGCTAAGGCTTGTCTAAATAGAAGTAATGACGTTTTAGTCTAAGCAGCTTTTCTCATTTAGGTAAGCAGGGTGGTTTGAAATCTCAGTTTACTAGATAATTGAGTCTCTTCTTCTAATTTCAGGCATGCAGGTTGCTCTCTTTATAGTAAAGACCCTAAAAATCTAGTAATCTCCTCAGGCATCCATTTGGTAATAAAATCTAGTGCATTTTCAGGGGTTAATTTTCATTACAATTGCATGTTGTCTCCCTACCCCCACGCTGGAGGAAATTCTGCTATCTTCTAGGGTCTGGTTTCCTCACACTGCAAAAGCACACTTTAAAAAACCATCTAAGAATCCTGCTAGAAATACTAGGTCTAGAGGAAATTTAAATGGATTCAGATTCATGCTCATTACACAACTTTCATTTAGAGTTTTTAATAGCCTTGTCATATTTCTTGGAAAATCATATGCCTGACTTTGCCAGATTTGGGTTTCTGCTTTGAATGAGGAAAAAAAAAGATTGATAACTAAAGTGTAGCCTAAGTATTTCTATTGTATCCTACACACACACACACACACACCCCACACACACATAGACACAAACACACACAAGTAAATAAATGAAATGAAATAAAATAAAATAAAGAACCAAAGCTCCCAAACCAGTCACCTACCCAAAATACCTCAGAAGTCGTCTGGTGCATAGCTAGGTGGGAAAAACTTTAAAAAAAAAAAAAAAAGAAAGAAAGAGAGAAAAGAAAAGACCCAGGTCTCTTTCACATCTGCTAGTCATTCTAACTGGTGTGACTTCAATTCAGCAAGTTTTTATTGGGCACCTGTGGTGGGGGTGGTGCTAATAATCGTTAACATTTATTGAGCCAGGCACTGTGCTAAGCCTTTTATGGGCAACATCTCACTTAATCCTCACAACAGCACTACCAGGTGCTACATCTTTTCCCTCCATTTCACAGATGAGGAAAACAAGGCTTAGAGAGGTTTAGTTACTTGTTTTGATCAAGTAGGCACACAATGAATTAAACCCAGTTCTTTTTCACTCCAGAATCACATCCTTTCCTTTATTGTCATGATAGGTTGAGCATTTTTAGGAAACTTGTTTTGAAAATTGAGTATGTATGAGATGCTAAGGATTCAATGTCAAATACTCCATTATCCCTGTTTTTGACAGGGAAAGGAGATGCATAGAAAGATGAAGCTCTCTATACTTGTTGAAGGGAAGGAGGCGTGCCTAGAAAAACCAGTGTCTTGAACTGGTTGTGATGTTGCCTTCTGAATACACTTTTGTAGCCTGTGGCCATAGGCATCTCTTTCCTGCTTAGTGAAAGTTGTTCTTCCAATGGAACTCCTTACGTGCTTATGCTAATCTCTTTCCTTCTGTGCCCCAGCCCACTGTAGCATTAGCTATCTTGAAACCAGCACTCCTTAGATATGCATGGTCGGGGGAGGGGAATAATTGGCCCCATCTTTCCCTTGTCACTATTTCTCCTTTATTTTCAATTTCATTGCAAGAAAGGCTAAAATTAAATGAGGCAGACATTCCTGAACCAGATCACTGTATCTCAAGAGCTGGAGGCAAGTCCTAAGAGTGGCAATCCGCAGGGAGACTATGGGTCCAGACAAGTGCATTCAACTAGATCTGGACTCCCAAGAGCTCTATTTCTGCCTCATCCACAGTTTGATAAGATATTCAACTTCCTATGGAATATTTTTTGAGTTTTTCAGTTAAAATTATGGCAAAGGATGGGGACAGCCCCAAGTCTCCTGTATGGATAATTTATTTTGTTTTCATAGTTTCTAAAGAGAGCAACAAAGAAAAAAGAAAAAACTCTTACACTTTCCTCAGTTTTAGAAAACATTGGGTCTCTCTCTCTCTCTCTCTCTCTCTCTCTCTCTCTCTCTCTCTCTCTCTCTCTGTGTGTGTGTGTGTGTGTGTTTGAAATCATATTCTTTGACTTCAAACCTCAGCCTACCAAAACTCATGTCTCCAGTCTTCTTGCAGTCTGCAATGTTTTCCTTGTCAACTCCCTTCTCAAGCACTCTCTCCTCTATTAAATCTCTTCCATAGAAAGAGGATATCACCAGGTTTCGACTTTAGTGAAATGCCCGAGGGTGACCAATTAGTGAGAATTTTGATTCCTTTTACATGGGTGAGTGTGGCGAGGTCCATTCCAGCTCTTTGGATTCAAGTTCTAACACAACACTATGGTGAAGACTGATAACATTACTGGAGCATTTACCTAGCTATTCCCCAAGATGGCATGAACGCCACAGCACTGGAGCACATCCAGTCATTCGGATAAGCTGAAAGACGAGACAAATGAAATGATTGATAGCAGCTCTTCTCGCATAGGGTTAGAAAGAGCATTTGGTTTTCTTGTGGTTGCTGTCTGCTTAGACGCAGTATGCATGCTTCACTAACAAGGCAACCCACTCCCCTTCCCACAATCTCTATCCTAAGGAAAGAGGAACGATATAATAGAGGCCGCGGATTATTTACAGTGGCTGAGAATGTAATTACAAGGTGCAATGGCTTGAAACTGAAATGTAGGTTAGCCATTAGAGCTGGGGAAAGCATCTTCACGGTAAGGACAATTGGGCATCGGAAAGATTTGCCAGCGAGCTGGTTAAATAGCATCTCCAGAAATGCTAAGGAGTAAGGCAGGGGGAATGTGAATTAAAATCCAAACTCAGTGTTGGGCTCAGGTCCAGACTCATGGGCAGCTTTCATTACTGCCCAGCTTCCTTTCTGATTATTTAATTGCTAATCTCTTGAAAAAGATTTTTTTCATGTATCCAAAACAAGTCTAATTTGTTAAGCACTAGATAACAAATGCCTTTGAGCATCGAGAAGGAGGCATTTGGATTGGTCCCAACAGCCTCCTATTGGACTTTCTGGAATATGGGCCAACAACTGAGGCAGTGTTGTTGTTTTTCATATTTCACTTCTGCAGAGCTTCTAACTCCGTATATTATGTAAGAATTGTAGTTAAAGACAGCGTGTTATATTAGTATATTTACCTTAGGGGTGACCTTCAATAGAATTTGGTTTGTGTCCATGTTCCTTGTTCATCTTTTATTTGATTTTTACTTTTTGTTGTTGTTTCTTACATCCCCTTCCCTGTCCCTTCTATACTCTGTCTCTCTATCTCCTTTGCTTTGCTGGAGGAAGGTTCTTAAAAAACGCTTTTTAAGCAGGGAGGTCATATTTAGGATTGTTGCATGTGAACACAGCACTCGCTAGAACATCCTCCGGGTGAAACATCTAGACAGCATTAGGCTGATGCTTTTAGGTGAGGTAGAAGGGGGGATGGTGTATGTTTCCCAAGGCTGCCAAAACATACTCCCTCCAATTTGATGACTGCAAACATGGGCTCTGTTCCCTCACCTCCCACACTTCTGGAGATCAGAAATCCAAGGAAGGCTGTCAAGCAGCCGTGCCTTTCTGAAGACCGGGGAAGGAATTTTTCCTTGCATCTGAGCTCCTGGTGGCTCCTTTTCTGTGGCTATATCCTTACCACCTCTGCCTCCATCTTCACATGTCCTTCTCTTGCCATGTGTCTTTACATAGATGCCTGTCATTGGACTTAGCCTCCACCAAGATTATCCAGAATAACCTCATCTCCAGATTCTTAATTATTTCTTTGAAGACCCCCTTTTTGTCCAAATAAGGTCACAATGGTGCGTTTCAGGAGCTGGGCATAGACATATCTTTTTATGAGATGGCACTAGTACATGTGAGCTTTCTGGGCCCTCTTGAATCACATCATCTTAGGGGACCCTGATACTCGAAGGGAATTTGTTCAAGGAATGCTTAAAGTAGGTTGTCAGATGTCAGAGTTTTCCAAAGAAGGATGTGTATAGTACCTGCTGCTAACCCATTTTTTTTCACATGATTAAACTGAGGACATGGGGAGTCAAAAAGTCATTTTGGATCCAAAGAAAAGAGTTTTGAAGCACAATAGGCTACCATGCATAGATTTTTGTCTTATGACTTCAGATTTTTTTCCTTGAAAAGTCTATTTTCTTTCCTAAACACTTTAGCCACAGGAAAGCAATTACTGCTTATTACCAACCTGAAAAGCCTTTTCACAGGATCTGCGGGATCAAGGTGATGGTGCACTTTTGGCGTGCTGCAGCTTCCCACCTCTTCTTTGTGATTTGCTGCAGTACTAGCAATAGGGAGATTTGTAAGCCAGAAACATCTGTGAAACAAAAGACGGCCTTTTTAGGTACAGGCTCAAAATACAGATATGGCCTGTATACACAGTGGTTAATATAGCTTGTGCAGATGAGACCTTCTTGGTAGAAACGGTTTCATATTTGCTTATGACAAAGGGAGCAGTTTGTACATTCCTGGCTATGAAACATCTACTTCTCTTCTGATGGGGAAAACTTAGGCAGGTAATGTGACTAGTAAGTAAGAGAATGGCCTTCATGGACGTATAGAGAGATCACTACTGCAGAATTTCTTCGGTGATCTCTGATATGGCTATCCAAATTGTATTTGAATGCCTTAAGAGACAGGAGTCCCATTGTTGACTCTTCACAAGTCCAATAGTCAGCATTTGAGTGTACCATAGACCAGGCTCCATTCCATCGCTTCACAACCTGTGTGTCACAACCCCATTGCAAGAAACTTCTGTCTCCAAAAATATTTACGTTATGATTCACAACAGTAGCAAAATTACAATTATCAAGTAACAACAAAAATAATTTTATGGCTTGGGGTCACCATAACATGAGGAACTGTATTAAAGGGTCATAGCGTTTGGAAGGTTGAGAATCACTGTTCTAGACCATGACAAGAAATGCAGACATGGTCAAGATTCAGTTCGGCCCATGGACTCACACAGCTCATAGCAGGAATAAGACAAAAACATCATTGACCGCAGAGCTTAGCTAGCAAAACAGATTATCAGATAGGCACAAAGTGTATTGAAACACATCAGAGATAGCATACCTCTTAGGGTTTATTCGGAGGGAAGGGAAAATTTTCATGAAATAGCATACTACTTACACGAGGGAGACTTGGTGGGTAAAACTTTAATAGCTAAAACAGGAACTAACAGCCAATGAAGATGAGTTAAAAGGGCATGCATGGAGACAATCATTTCGGAAATCTTAAAGAAGACTTTCATTTAGTCCTTGCAAGCACATTGAGATGTAGCAGTTGCCTGTCTTTTTGAAAAGATAAAAGAATCGCGGGTTTAGAGATGAAGTGATCTGCTAAAGGTCCCATGTGAGGCTGTATAGTGGCCAATGGCTGTTGCATTATAGCCTTGTTGGCTTGGTGTCAGTCTTTCTCTTTGCCACTGCATGCCATAGTATAAGGATGCTGACTGTCAGGACATGGCTAATGAAAATACAGACCTAGAGAAGAGCATGTTGGTACTCTGTGGGTTGCAGAACTGTGGAGCCCTACTTGTTGGAAATGCTTTGTTTCCATATTCATGCGCTATTGGCAAAGCTTTTGGGATGGAGGAGAATATAGTCTGCTGCTTCTTTTGTGCCCTCTCAGAGTCCCATCTCGTGCCCTTACTGAACACTGGCTATCCTGTGCTTGCAAAATGTCAGCTCTTGAGGCCAGACCCTTTGAGAAAAAGCAGGCCCAGATTTGGAAAGTCAACTTGCTTAACTCACAGATGATTTTGCAACAGAGCAGAAGATAACGCTTGATCTTTGATGTGAAAGAAACCCCTCCCCAATGGTGTGATCTCATTGTGATTTCATTGAGAAGGAAGAGCTGAGCCCTTAGGTTTATACTAGGATATTGAAATTCTCTGCTGTCACTCTGGTTCGTGTGTTTGAAGATTGCATCTCAAAAATTAAAAAGAAAAATTATCCATCTTTTGAAAGACAGGATCTTAGCTACTTATCTGTGTAGCATAATAATTAGGGAGTCACTAGGGAAGACAGTGAAATTACCTTAGCGTAGTCCCTCTGGAAGAAATCTAAACTAAAAGAATATTCTGTGTTCAACTTCACATGATTACCACTGGTTTTCAGTCCAACTCTAGCTTCATGCTCCAATTCAATTGTCATTATATTAAGGGGTTCCCCTACCATTTACAAAGCTGTGTGTGTGTGTGTGTGTGTGTGTGTGTGTGTGTGTGTGTGTGTGTGAATTCTTCCATTATTGTAAAATTCAACCCAGTGTTATCAATGAATCTGACCTATTTCTTTTCAACAGAAGACTCCTGACAGTGAAAGGGAAGGGCCTGAAGCCCAAACCACAATCAGTCCCTTGAGATTAAAAGATGAGTCAGTGAAAGGTCTTTCCCTCAAGGAACTTAAGTCCAGAGAAGGCAGATAAATATAGCTGTGAATTGAGTTAGAATGTGAGAAGTATCAATAAAAGAGGGACTGTGCCATGGAAATTCAAAGGTCTAAATCTTTTGGACTTATATGAGTACACTGTCACTGTCATCAGACACACCAGGAAAGGGCATCAGATCCCATTACAGATGATTATGAGCTACTATGTGGTTGCTGGGAAGTGAACTCAGGATCCCTAGAAGGGTAGTTAATGCTTTTAACCGCCGAGCCATCTCTCCAGCCCCTGGAGTCTGTCTTTTTCTGCTCACAAGAAAATTCTCTACCACAGGACTCCAATCCAAACACAACTAGGAGTGATGGTGCGATAAGTCCGCCTTACCACTTCTTTACATTCTAGTTAGGCCAGGTTCCTTGGAGTGTTGAACATTCCACCTAGTTACTATTCCCCATACCCTTGCTCCATTTTCATGGAGAATTTGAAATAAATAGAATGGCCTGACCAGAAATGGACATGTCTCTGAACAAATGCATAAAGAAAGATATAGGCGCAGGAAGTCCACTTTGTCATCTTAGAAGTGGAAAGAGGTGAGGTGACAAGGTAGCAATGGGAAGGGGAGAGACCAGAACTTTTTAAAAAGAGGCAGCAGGAGCTCAGGGTTGACAGCACAAACTGCTGTTGCATAAGACCAGAGTTCAGGTCCCAGAGCATGTCAGATGCCTGACAAAGGGCTGATTACCACAAGTCTAGTGTATCTGACTCCTTCTTCTGGCTACCATGGGCACTGCACTCCCTGCGGCAAGCACACACACACACACACACACACACACACACACACACACACACACACAGATAGTGAAATTCTAAAGCAGAATCAATTGAATATCTCAATGCTTGGCTATAGCAGATTAAGATGAACTAAGATATCTAGAATGATTAGAGGTCTAATTAGGAATCCTTAGAATTATCTATGAAGTCTAGGGAAGGGACCATGTCTTTCCCATTGTATTGCATTGGGCATGATTCTTGGCACAATGTTGGCAACCAGTGAATACTGGATGAATGACTTTTTCAACAGATTGCCAGATTGAGTATAGTCCATGAATTTGTCTTTCCAGAGTGCCTACCTACTGATTCTTGGGTATGAGGTCTAGAAAGAACCACTTTGTGAGGAGGAACGTGTGTGTGTGTATGCACGCATGCGGGCACACGCAAATCTGGGAATTTAACTTTTCCCTGGGCATGAAATGATAGGCAGTTAGTTGGCAGTTGGCAGTGCAGATAAAGGTAATTCATCCTTTAATTCTCAAGCCTAGAGAATGGCTTATCTCTAGGGTTGCTTTAAACTTCCAATACTCCAGTGTAGTAGCGACATTTTGGCCTCCCTTTTATAGAAGCCGAGTCTATGGCAGCCCCAGGCATAGTCTTTGATTTAAAGTCTGAGCTCTTGATATCCAGGTGCACCCTCTACAAGGTCATGTTCTTTCAGGCTAAATAACCTTCTGCTGGATTCCCTAAGATCATTTCTTTATCAGCGATGATCACTTTCCCCAATGGTTTCAAGTGCAGCCATTTCTTTCATCTGTATTCCTAGCTTGATTAGTGAGAAATTAATGAGCATGTAAGATTTGATTTAGATAATGATTAATTAGGGGAAAAGGTGCCATTCTAATAGCAAGCCACTATTATATGCTAAGAAAATTAGTTAATATTTTTGGATGGCAAATTGACTTGTCCTTTGTTAAAAACATCCTTTTAAAATGTCTGATACATTTTATATATAATTTTAATAAACATGTGTTAGTGTCCCTACAAGTCATGAAGTAATCGGGTTTTTTTTTTATCATTATATTCCTTTGTACAATATTACCTCATGTTAATATTGTATTTTTATTTTCAGCACAGTGTTTCTTTGTTAGGGAAAAAACCCCACTGTTCATAAAGCAGACCTTGACAATGAAATGTGTCAAATCATCATACATACATACTCACATATATGGAAAAGATGTCAATTTTCATTGTTACTGAACCCTGACAGTTTTTTTTTCTGTTGCTGTTTGAATATGCTGTATCTGCTCTTACAGAAGCGTAAGGATCAAGGTCTACATGAATATTTTTTCTGTTTTGATGTGCTATTTAATATGATTTTGACAATTTATTGTCATTAGTTAAATTTGTAGTCTCGCAAAATCATCAACATCTAGAACATAATCAAGTTAATTAGAGAACTGAAGGACTTGAAGTGACCTTGAGGGCCTACTCTATCCATTTCTCAATCTCAGGCTATGAGACTAATTATCCTAAATAGCACTCTTCGTCATATTATGCCCCTTGCTTAAAAACCTTTACTTGTCCGTTGTTTGCCCTGTGGTTGGACCGATAGGTCTTGGCTTGCATTCAAGGCCTTTCAAATTTGGGCCTTTCTTGCCTTAGTAACTATAGCTTAGATTGCAGCCTGTCTCTGGCCAAGTTGGCCCATCTACTCTTCTAGTGCTTCTCTAAATCCTTTCCATCCTCTATGCTCTAACTCAAGCCCCATGTCCTCTTGGGCATTTCCTTTGATCACTCCCCCAGAGTGTCTGATGAGTATTCTCTTAGCTAGACAATATTGTCGTATTACATATTTTAAAAACCAACACTATTGATGTATAATTTGTAAACAATAAGGTGTGCCTATTCTAAGTCATGACTTTTGACAAAGATGTATACACTCTTCTAACCACTGCTTCAATTAAACTATAGATTATTTTCATCACTTCAGAAAATGTACTGCATATTTTGTCACATAACCATGGACCAATTTGTTCTCTAGTTATTTTGGGGTGTGAAAGTCTGGTCTCCACATGAATTTATTTAATTTGAATTCACACTTATTGGAGGTTTACTCATAACAAGAAGACTAAGATATTTATTTAATCTTTGAAGAAAAGAGTGATAGTAATCCCATTTTACAGATAAGGACAACAAACCTATAAAGGTGAAGTAGGCTGCTCATGCTTGCACAGCTGGCAAATGGTAAGGACTAGACTCTAAGCACTTTGATCTATGGAATAAGAAGTGCTTTTGCTTGTTCCTGCTATTAGTGCTTTTAGAAATGCTGACCTCCTGTCTTGGAATAAAATCCAATAGTACTGATGTATTCATGGAGAGTCATGCACAGAGTCATACGTTAATTATGGAAGAGGAATAGACTTTCTTACTACTTCACAGCCTTGGTGGAGTTGACTAAGGAAGGTTGGTGGCAGCTGAAAATGTCAGATCTTTACATGGAGGCAACAGAAAGCAAGAGCTGGGCCCAATGGGAAGAGCAGGAAAAAAGACTTAAGGTCAAGATAATTAGAAATCTATGCTGTGGAGTTCCTTCAAATGGAAGAGGTGTTTGTTTATAGTCAAGATGCTTGGAGATGTTTTGAAGATCAAAGTTATAAAATTGTGCAGATTTAAAACTGGCAGAGATATCTCCACTGCCCTACACAGGCAGACACACAGTTCTTGATATTCTTCTCAGTCTACAACTCCCATTAATTCAACGGTACATACATCAGTTGACTGAGATCACCGAGACATTTCTAAGGAGATGAGAGTCCCTCTCTGCTCTTTAAGAACTTACAATGTAGAGGAGTAGAGTTATACTATAAAGATTTGTTTTCATCCTTCAAAACAAGTGGAATTTAGTAACCCTGTAATGACTTTAGTTATTTTTTTTTTAGCATCTGAGAATGAGAGTTATTAAGTTTCTCAAAATTGACCTCCTCTGACTTATTGCACAGTGAACTCATCTATTTACTGCCATGCTAGGATGTTTCCCTTTAACCTTTTCTTTATCATGTGCTTAAAGAATGCATCCCTATTTATTGTCCTTTGTTCTTTATTTTACAAATTGTTTTATGTGTGTGGGTATTTTGCTTGGATATGTCTGTGTACCGCATGCATGTAGTACCTATGTTAGCCAGAAGAGGACAATGTATCCTTTGAGATTGGACTTATCAGACTGTTGTGAGCCACCTAGTGGGTGCTGGCAATTGAACCTGGGGCTTTTGGAATGGCAGCTGGTGCTCTAAACAACAGAACGAGCATCTATAGTATGTCTTTTGTTGGTGGCATCTTATTTCTTCAATTGATCTTTTTGGCTATTGCCATTATAAACATGTAGAGTTCTTAGTGTGTCTCCTTAACTATTTGCCCCATGATTTACTTGGTATTCATTCCATTTAGGAATCAGTTCCTTTATTTAGTTGAGGAGATTCCCTCTAAATTTCTTCTCCATTCTATTTTGCTTTGTTACTTCCTGCAAATGCTCACAACACGGAAGTGGTTAAATTTCAGTATTGTTAGTTCATTTAGGAATGAATAGTACTTCTATGTTGAATTTGTCATGAGGAATTTTTGACAAAAAAAATTGTCTATGGATTATAGGAAATTTATTTACAACAGATTATTTTTTTCCATTAGGTATATATTCCTTTGATAGGAAATCCTGAATCCTCATCATTTATGATTGTCTTTATTTCCTTGATTCTATAGCCAACTCTTGGTCCCTAAGATCAATTGTTCTGGTTTATTGATTGACCAGGCAGTTATAATTGTAACAATGTAAATATTGCTATATATTCACATTTACATTTGGATATGAATATATTTATGTACATCTTCATGACATTTAGCGTCATTCCGGTAGAGTTTGCATTTGAAGTTTTATTCCATTTAAATGCTTTTAGCCAACCTGATGAGATGACGAGGTTTCCAGAACTTGGCCAAGAGATACAGTGCTGGCATCCAAAATAAAAATATGGATGATTGTATCCATAGCAGATCAAACTGGTGTCACCATAGCTTAGAATCATTCTCGACCTTCTGAGGTGTATTGAAGAACATTCCATTACCTTATAAGATCTTAGCCACACAGCATTTCATAGAAGAAAAAAATTCAACCCTGTATTCCTCCCATAACCAGTGCTAGTGGAAATGGTTGCAATACTAACAGCTAGCCACCCTGTAGAAATAGCTCAGCCATTTTGCAAAACCGGAAATGACCCCCAAGGCAAATTTAGAAAGCTACAGGGCTTTCTTTGTCTATTTCAATTAATTTTATGAACTTATTTAAGTACAGAAAGTTTAAACACACATAATATGGGCATTGCTTTCCCAAGGAAGTAAATCAAACCTTGTTAAGTGATCAGGGACTTTGTATATGGAAAGCTTTACTAAATTGAGTTCTATCCCCCCGCCGCCCCAACATACACATTTTTGTGTGTGTCCTAACCAACCTTGTTTAAATTTAGATGAGCCACTCTTCCCCAAGGGGGCTCTTTCCCTTCTTGGTCCAGTAGACTGCATCAGTTTCCACTTCTAGAATGGCATAATATTTTGTAATTTCATGTCGAAAGAACATAGTTACAACTAGCCCTGATTTCTTTTTTGTGTATCTGTGACTATAATCATAAAACCTTTAAGCGTAGACTTTTATTTAAAATTGGTTTAAGGCTTATATATGAGATTGACGTTTATAGGAGATAAGTCTGAACTCCATGTCTTCAGATTCCAACTTTTATTTTGCCATTAAATATCACCTTTCCTTCCAGTAGTATAAATTATGGTGCTGGATTAGGTTTGCTGATACGTATTATCTGCTCTCTGCTTTACTGCGTTTGTCAGCCTGTTCCCTTGGGTAAAGGAAGTGAAGAACTTTAGTCAATACTTTGAACTCAACAGTGATGACATGAGAGACACAGGATGATGAATTTCATTCTTAAATTAAGAAAACTTAGACACATGCATTAAGGCTACATTCAACTACAATTACTCTCAAACAACATGGTGTCCTAAAACAACATTTTCTGGTAACTTAGGGGTAACTAGTCTCCCTTCCTTTACTAAATTTCAAAATTTTTAAAAGGTATCTAAAATATCTGATAGTGCTTTCTAATGTCAATAAGATTTATTGAACCTTACTTTTCCTAGGTTCTTATGGACTTGGGCAGACGTTATTGTCCACATATATATTTTAATCATCCTAGTCATGTTGATTTATTATATTTATTTTCTAGGACTAGGGATATGTCTCTCTTAATCCATTTAAATGATGAGGTCCTCCTGGGCAGGGACAATGCTGTACCTCCAACGTGTGGTATGGTGCCTGGCACATAGAGAACATTTTAGATTGGGTTATTGGAAGAGCCAATGCCAATTGGACAAGTATCTGAGCCAGCATGGGACTGGATATTCAAATAGGTTTATTAGGATAAACAGTGTGAAGGAAAGGAGGGAGGTTGCTGAAGGAGGATGAAAGTCATTAGAGCAGAGTGCAGGTCTGGCCCCCTAAGGAAGGAGGGACACAAAGGAAGGTCATGCAACATTAAGCCTATAGTGCAACATTAAGAAAGTTTTCAAAACTGGGAGTCTTTATCCGACGATCCCCTGTGAGCAAAGCTGTATGATATATAGGACCTTATATCTTTGCCATGTGCATTCATGAATTGGGAGCCACCCCTAAGGATTGTAGCCTCTGCACACATGGTGGTGAAATCAAAAAGCAGCCCCTGGGCTACTAGTCAATTACTCCACACAGTCGGAGAGCTCAGATGCACATTGTCCTAGCCACATGGAAGGCGCTGAGAGTCTGAGTAAATGAGGAGTTGTACAGTAGAGGATGGGCTTATGTGTGAGGTGAGGGGTTTGATCCCCAGTCACCCCTTCCCACAAAAAAAGACAGAAACAAAAGCTAGAGTTGCAAATAGAAAGGGCCTTGCATTCAACACTCATTAATATTTACCCTCATTTTGGAGGACACAATGTTATGAGATTCTTCCTACCTCCTTCATCATGCCTTCTGGAAAACAAGCTTCTTGGGATGCCAGTTATAAATCAGAGTGCTCCTTTGCTGCTACCATATTACTTTGAGGTGTAATTGCTTTGCCGTAAACAGCGTATGCTTCAAAATTTTACATATTTACAGTTTGGACATGTACACCACAATCAAAATAATGGTGTCCTAGGGTTTGGGGATTTATTTCGGTGGTAGGAAGCTTGCCTAGGAAAGCGCAAAGGCCCTGGAGTTCGGTCCCCAGCTCGAAAAAAGAACCAAAAAAAAAAAAAAAAAAAAAAAACCAAAAAAAAATAATGGTGTCCATGACTCCAAGAAATTTTCTTACCGATCTTTGTGATCCTCCCCTTTATCCTCTTGTTCTGCTATCCCAAGACAGTCGTCACTAAACTGCTCTGTCTATAAATTAGTTTCCAGTTTTAGTGGAATGGAATCACTGGCTTTGGGCTTCTTGGTGTGTTAAAATGTACCAGGACTTTGTTCCTGCTTGTGATTATTCCCTTCCATATTTGTATTACATTTTATATAGTATTTATCTTCACTTGACATTTGTGTCTATCTTTATTTGGCTGTTTGTTCTCCTCAAGACTATAAATGCCACGAGGGCAGCCCCATTGTTTTGTGTACATTGCTTAGTGCTCTCTACACTCATTGTGATCGGCGTGCAGTAGCAACCCAATAAATATTTGTTGACTCTTGTAGACCTCTAGTTAAAACTATAACAAAGCTTTGATTTGATATTGATGTTTCGATTATCTTTCCTGAACTGCAGTATTAGGCTGGCCAGACATATATTTCACTTGAAATCATAACTGGGATTTAAGAAAAAATGCCTGTGGTTATGTTCATATTTGTAAATAACAATCAGGAAAAATAAAGGAGAAGAATGAAGATTGATATTTTAAAAGACAAATTAAATGTTGGTGTTCAACAGCCTGTACTTGGTTCTGCTGTAAATTAGTTTCTGTAGAATTTATGAGTCAGGCCTCAGCAATTAACTGACAGTTATTCAAAAGGAATCAGCTATGAGGGCAATTGGATGTATTGAGGAATAAACAACATAATCGAGACCTACTATATTTATAGAAACTTGTTGTTTTGCACTTAGTTGTATGTGTGTGTGTTGTGTGTGTGTGTGTGTGTGTGTGTGTGTGTGTGTGTGTGAGAGAGAGAGAGAGAGAGAGAGAGAGAGAGAGAGAGAGAGAGAGAGAGATTTTTCTGCTTACTGAAACATGAATACCTTATTTGTTTCAGGATCAGATTTAAAGTATGTCTCCCCAAGGGCCCAACATGCTGCTCAAGAAAGATGGAAGAAAAATACCAATAACAAGTAGCGCCTGAACATGGAACAACTGCTCCAGTCTGCAGTATGGAACTCAAGTTCTTAATTATTCAGAATGCTGCGGTTTTCCAAGGTGAGTTTAGGGGATCATTTTTCGATGTAGTGTTCAATGGTATCATTATTTGGGCACCGGGCTTTCAAATGCTAAATATAATTTATAAATTACCATTCCAACATGCATGCTTGATATAAAAATCTCCCAGTGAGAGACCCTGGATAGGAAACACAAAATTTTTTTAAAAGGAACTTCATTTTGAATTTTCATTTTCTTTGAAAAAGTTGATATTATCAAAACTCATTGTCCAAGGACATTTTGCTTCCCAGTATATAAGAGGCGTAAAGCACTGCTGAAAAAGTCAACGATCGTTTTCTCTGTTGACCTGTTAAGACTTGTTTTCACCCTCCGACCACCACCACCACCACCACCACCACCACCACCACCCACCACCACCACCACAACAACAACAACAACAACAACAACAACAACTAACACCTCTCACATAAATTCCAAGGCCAATTTTCTTTCAGAGTGAGGTCAGATACCTATAGAAATACATGAACTCCTTCTGACCACTAAGGACATTTCCATTTAAGAGGTGAAGCTGGCTCTATTGGTCATCCAATTTCAGTTTGTGTGTGGAGTCCTCTCCTCTCTCTCTCTCCTCTCCTCTCCTCTCCTCTCCTCTCCTCTCCTCTCCTCTATTCTCTCCTCTCCTCTCCTCTCTCTCCTCTCCTCTCCTCTCTCTCCTCTCCTCCTCTTCTCTCTCTCCTCTCCTCTCCTCTTCTTTCTGTGAATGTCACTTCTCACCATGCTTCTCTATGAACTGTGAAAGGGTGGGCAACAAGCGGTGCACCCTTGGTAATTTGAATGAAAACTACAGCAGCACAGGGAAGACTTCCCTCCAGACTAAAAGATCAAGTGGAGATGATGGTATGATAAGAAGCCTTTACAGAGTACCATGTGAGTTTAAGTAATTTACGTGTATCATTTCATTTAATCCTCACAATATACCTATGGGTAGATCTTTGTCATCTCCATTTCATAGATGAAGATGCAAGGCCATAATGGCTAGGTGATTTGCTGAGGCTACACACCTAACATAAATGGTGAGAGCAAGATTTGAATCCAGATTACTTGGTCTTTAGAGTCCAAAATTTTAGTCCCTTCTTTAGGCTGTCTCTTGAGACTAGGAAAATGACTTGTGGATATGGAGATTCTCTTCCACCTCTTCTTTAAAGTTGTGCTGGGGATTCCCATGGATAGGTATATACTTGGTAGTATGGGTGCATGCATGCGTATGCGTATGTGAGGAGCCACGCTTGTGCATCTTCCTCTATCATACCCTACCTTTTACTTTTTGAGAGAGGATCTCTCAATTAATGTGAACCTTACCTATTCAGCTGGGCTAGCTGGCCAATGAGCTTCAGGAATCCTCCTTGGTTATTCTCCATCCCCAGTGATGGGGTTATAGGCCCTCACTGCTACACCTGACTTTTTGTGTGGGTGCTAGGTATCCAAACTCCTTACTTGATCAGTTGAGCTATCTCCCTAACCTGCTTCTCTCCTTTCTAAACTAAGAGTACAGAATCAGCTGCCACTTGCTTGTAAAGGTAGGCTTGGGGTCAGAGCTAACACTTCTGACTACTTGACAGTCTTAAGTTTCAGATTAATGGCACCTTTGCAAGAATTAACCTCTGAATTATAAGGTGGGTTGATTACACCTTATTTTAGGTATTAAAATGAAATCCTAAGTGTTAGCTAAAATATTGTTCAAATTAGCTAATAAAACATACCTCCCCAATGGTTTCTGGTGTCAAAAGCCCTAGGGAATATTGATGTTAGGTTCATTATAGGAAGTATAATACGAAAGTGTGAAATCTTTGTTAACCTATTTATGCAGTGAGGCTCCCGTGAAGCATTTGTTGAGACTAACAATTTAGTGATAGAATGAATAATTTAGGCCAGTTTAAAAAATACATGCACTGTTCATGTACCTCTTAGATTGGTTTCGGACTTGATATCCTGGCTGGAAGTGGGGTGATAAGTAATGTTACAAGAGGATTGGGTTGAAGTGGACAGATGAGATTTACTCTTTGAGGCATGGAGGGACTTGATGAGAATGGAATGTTAGTGATTTCTTTCATTCCTAGAATAACCAAGGCCCCTCATGTTCCCTTTCTATCATTCCCTGCTGCTATGGATGGCAGGATGATAATTCTGGTATTCCAGTCTCAAAGCAGCTGGTATTGCTGTCCATCTGAGGCTCCTTGTCATTGGAATTCCTGTACCTGTCCAGTCTTGCACTTTGCAAGCTGTGTTTTAGGGGGCTGGAGCAGCACGAGACTAGGGACAGAAATAAGCCCTGATAGTGTTTTGGATTGGCATCCAGATAGGGCTACTATCGTGTAGAAGCAGAATAGTAGGCACACAAGCAGAGAGTAGAAAGCGGAGGCAACGCCTACTACTTCTGATGTCTTCTCTCTGTTTCTGTCTCACATATGTACATAGAAGTACAAGTGTGAGTGCGCACATGTTTATCTCGAATCACAGGGACAGGCAGTAGGGCAACACTAGCATTGGAGCATGGAGACAGCAAATGATGCTGACTTCCTCAGGCTTGCAATCTTATGGGCATGCTTACTCCTTTATCTCTTTTCATTCTGATTTTTTTTCGTTTTTATTTTTAGTGTGCCTCACTTTAAAAAAAAAAGCCCAAAAGAGTAAATCAACCACAATCACAGATCTCAGGGCATTTATGTTATGCTTGGAGAAGCATTGACCACAAATCCTTTCTGTAGCAAACATTTTGACGAGAGAAGGCTTCAAACAAGGCATCAGAACAAGACAATTGCTATGAAAGCTGGGCATCTATTTTCTGTCGCTCATAACTACTTATTATTCCCATGAATTGGGATTGAGGGGCACAATTGTTTTCGCTTGAAACTAAACATCCATCCCTCAAGATCCTGGTAGACCAAATTATTGAGAAAATTGCCCTACTACTTTGTTTATGTGAAATTTGTTGTGGTAGCTTTCATGAGCTATTTTCTCCACCACGTGCAGTTGGAGTGAGCTTATCTTAATCTTGGCCTTGATTCTCAATCTCTTTAGGGTTCTGTCAGCAGCCCTGATTCGGGTATTTCAGCAGGGAGAGCACTTTGGAGCTCTGTGCACAGTTCCATGAGCACTCCTTACTGCCTCGATTTGGATTTTATGTCTTTGATTGCAGGAAGCCTTTGCCCTCACACATGAGCCTGGGGCCCTTTGCTACAGTGGTTGGAGTGCGCTAATGCTAATGTTGTTTTGATAATGATTGAAGCATTAAAAAAAGTTGTTCTTTATTCTCAATCTTTGCATTGCCTCGTTTCCTAAATTTAATTTACTTAGATGTGCTTAGGAAAATGGGGCAGCACAATCGTTTTTTGTTTCTGCTTAATTAATTCTTTTTGAGAAACTCCACTGAAAGTACATTTTCCCTTTGCTTTCTCTTTCCTCTCCCCTAGTTTATAATAATGAGGATAAAGATAACGGTGAAGATTCACTAAGTGCCGACTGTATGATGCTTACTTTTACATAATTATCTCATTTAATATTCCTAGCAACCCTATGGGGCCTGTACTGTAATCATCACTAGTTTCTAGATAAGGAAACTGGAAGGTACCACAGTGCCTTCCCTAGCTATCTATCCTATGACATGGCTCTCCTTGCTCTGAGGCAAAACAAAAGTTTGAAGCAGTGGGATTTATGATCCCCATGAAGAAAACATGAGATCAAAATCTGACATTTCATATCTCCTAATCCTCGCATCTTCATGATTGGGTTCTGTTCTCATTGTTACTCATTTCTGACTTCAGCCTAAACACTAGGAAATACTTGAGAGCATGTGTCCAGGGTTTTTATCAATATTGAATGATTTGGTCTTTACCAAGGTGCTGGGTGCCAGTGACAAGGGAGGCAGGCTCTTAGAATGCATCAGCGCTGTGCTTTACTGGAAGTTGACTATCCCACTTGAAACTCAGTCAGAGCAAGAAACTGTAGTAGCATCAAACATCTCTGCATGATGAAAATGCCACAGAGCTTCTCCTCATGCAGTTAGCTCATCTGAGAGCTTCCAGGGTCCTTGCTTGGAGCCTACTCTTCTTGTTAATGCACAGCCCTTACAAGCTTGGTTTTTCTGACTTTCTAGCTATTAGTAGAGGAGCAATTGGATGAAAGTGTGGAAGAGTGCTATGGGGAGGCACATATGCACAGTATGAAGCAATTGGAACAAGAAGAGTGGCAAGCATAGAATTGGAGTCAATAATCACTAAGTGGTAGTTAGGGGCATTTATAGTGGCTCGGCTGCTATGGGTGTTTCTCGCCAAGCCTGAAGGTCTAAGTTCAACCCACTGAACATGAAAAGGTGAGAATCTATTCTTGAAAGTTGGTCTCTGACCTGTGCACATGCATGTGCACACACAAGTACACTCATAAGTGTGATAAAAAGGTTTTTAAGAGAATGCTGAATTCTGAGCCAGAAAAATCTAGTCTAATTCACAATCTGCATTTATAGTTTTATGGCTTAGGAGACATTATTTAGACTGGATTATTCTTCAATATCGTATCTGTAAAATGGGGCTAAAACTTTTAGTCATAGAGATACTTCATGTGAAAATGTCTTAACACACACACACACACACACACACACACACTCTTTATGAAGACAGCTCTTTCTATCGACATTTCTCGCCCAGGTGATGACCAAGAAATGATGGGGGCCGTTGACCTCTATCAAGCTGGACATCATGATGTACTTCAGCAACTTCTGCCACAGTTAGACGTTACAGTTTCTGCCACAGTTAGATAGCTCCAGTTCAGCAGACCCTTTAAAAGGCAGATATGCTTTTCGAGCTCTTACATGCATGTAGCTTTGAGGCTTGCAATTTCTGTACTGCCAGGATCAATTGGTTTTTCACCTTCTCAAAGGATCTCTTCTAGATGGTGTGTGTGCATGTGTGTGAATGGGGTGGGGGAAGACAGACAGACAGACAGACCTGACTATTGCAGAATGCACTAATTTTTTTTAAAGATTTTATTTTTATGTTTAACTGCATGTATGTATGCGTGTCTGCATGTGTGTGTGTGTGTGTGTGCGCGCGCGCGCGCGCACGCATGCAGTATTTTGGATGACATATTTTACACACAGACATGTTACTAGTTCAGAACAGGTGTGGTGTATTCAAAAGGAGGTGTTGGGGGGGGCGATGCCACCTTTATCTGTTTTCCTCAGTAGCTCTCCTCCCTTATTTTCATGAGACACGATTGGCCGCCGAACCTGGAGCTTGCCTTTTCCAGCTAGATTGACCAGCCCTCTAGGCCCTGGGATCCCCGTTTCTATCCAAACTAGTGCTGAGGTTACTGTGTCTGCCACCCAGGCTTTTATGGGATGCTGAAGTTCTGAATTCAGGTCCTCATGCCTTCATAGTAGGCTCTTCCCCAGGGAGCCACCTTGCCAAAGCCTGAATTGCACTGTTTAGCTCAGTGGAGGCAAAGGAGCGCAGAGCCTCCTCAGCCAGGGTTGGAGGATTTGCTTTCTTCTACCTGTTTTCCATGGAGGAGCTAGGTAGACGAGGACGGGAGGAGGGCAGCGGTTTCTTCCTGCTTCTGTTGCTTTCTGCTGGCTTTCTGTTTCTGTCTGCTCCCATTTCTGTCAGTCCTGTCCCTCCTGCTCCCCTAAATAAAACTGACCTTGGTTAGAACACCCTTTTCCATCAACGCTGAGCAATCTCTCCAGTCATTTCTGTTTGAAGTAACTGTTTTTTTTGAGGGTGATGTGTTATTTGAGCAGATTATTTATTTATTTATCTTCACAGTTAATAAGTGACTTAATAATTGTGTGATTGTCGATAAACATGTTTTTTTGTAGTTCAGTCCTTTCTTAATTTAGGTTTTTGTGATGTGCTGGGCGTTTTAAGTGAGTATTGAGAAATTTTTCTCCGTTTCAAAATCCCCCCCACAACTAGCCCTGCTTAGGCTGGGCCCTACTGAGTCTGAAACTGGTAACTGCTGACTACCCCGTCACAGCCCTTTCTTTGTTGAAAACAGTGTGCCTGAGAGAATAATTACGTTGATGTCTAATCAGAACTTAATTCATTTGTTGGAGCTAAATAGAATAACAGTCAATTGAATAGAAGAATTTTAGGAACACAAACCCTGACCACGAGTGAGGTTATATATCCTCAAAAATGTCAATTATTAATCAGCCCACTCATCGCGCTGCGAAGCTCTGCTAATCCCATTATAAAGGGGAAATTTCTCATCAGAACACAGAAGGTGCTGGCTCTAATTAGAGGACTTTTATGGCACTGGCTCAAAGAGGTATTTTGGTTCCTAAGTTTTTTTTTATGCAATTGTTTTAATTATTAGGGCTATTGGAAAAACAACTGGAAACCAAGTGTTTAAAGTCAGTCAGTTCTGGTCTAAGAAGTTTTGAATTCTATTTGGTTTTTAAATTGCAGTGGCTTTAGCTGAGCAGGAGCTGGGGGAGTTGCAAACCTTTCCTGTGCCCCCTTATTGATTTAGGAAAGTCAGTCATTAGGCTGAAAACTGTTTAATAAAAAGAGCTTAGGAAAATGACCCAGTGTGCAAGCAGAGACTATTCTAAGGCCACCAATGAAGTGAGAAGATTATGCAGATGAACCCTTCCCCCTGTTCATGGCAGCACCTCTTATACTCAGCGCCACTACCCACCTTTATCACTGAATGCATCACCAAGCAAAGGAAGGACTCTTCTCCCTTCTAGAAGCTTCCTTCGACTCACTTTACCTAGAGTTGATGGATCCCCCCCCTCCCCCCCCACTGGGCTTTGTTTACTTTCTTAAAACATATGTTCCTCTTCCTCCTCCTTTTTCTGTCTCACTGCCTTGCAGTACCTGATATGGGAGTAATGAAGCGTATGTTTGAGAGATTTCAATTCTCCCTGACAGTTGAATGGAGGGAGAAACAATTTTCCTCTAAGCCGGAAGTGGTAATGTTGAAATTAAAAACACTTTTCCCATGGACTGTGAGATGCTTCTAGGGCGTAGGTACTACTCTTCCTTTCTCCCTAGTCCCACCTTCTCTTCTGCCATTTTTTCCCTGCATCCCTGCATTCCTCACCCAGGCTCAGTGGTCTCACCCATCATCTGACGTTGTATTTCAGTTCCAATCTCCATCCATTCTCAGCTAGAATACCAGCAAAAGCCCAGCTGGGTCCTCCTCTCCTTCATCACCTTTGCTCCCCCCTTCTGCAATGCAGGGCAACGATCATGAATGCAGCCTCAGGGCCAGGTCGACTGGGCTCAGATTCCTCCGGGTGAGAGAAAAGAAGCAAGCAGATGTGTGCGTGTGTGTGTGTGTGTGTGTGTGTGTGTGTGTGTGTGTGTGTGACAGTTGCAAGGTTCAGGGTCATCAGGAGCTTCCTTTATAAATAGGCCCCAAGAGATTAAGTGAGGAAAAGGAGAACTTTCCTGCCCTAACCAGTTCCATTTGTATTTATCTCATTGAAAGCTCCCCTCAAGCCCGTGAAATTGGCAGCTTGTTGGTTTCATTTTACTCCTGAGGAAGTAGAGGCTTAGGGAAATTACAAGTCCAAAGTAGCATAGCCAATAGATGGTGAAGAGGGATTGGACCCAGGAAGGACAGCTGGAGGGAGCTCGCCCTTAAGTACTACGTTTTAGCCAGCCTCCCTGTATTTTGCTTTGTGGTTATGGGAAGCCATTCGATTCTAATTTTCTTTCTTTCAACGGAAATCTATTCTATTTTATTTGAAAACTTGCTGAGCAGTACCTAGCATGTTCAAAAGGCAAGTATCAAGAGGGATTCAAAGATCTAAATGACTACATACCTACCTCCAGAGAGTTCAAATCTCACAAAGCAAGACATTTGTACCTGACTAACATGGACAGTCAGCACTTGTAGAGAAACGCTGCATGAAAAAGTTTACAGTTTTTATACGATCTTGAAGTGGATCCATATTTGCTAAGGCTAAAAGCATCTACAGTTTTAGGGACTCATTCTCTAAGGAAGGCCATTTAAAATACTAAAATCGCATGCCTCTTCCGGAAGTAGATGTGCCAAGGTGGATCCTTGGAGCTCTTTTCACTCGCTTCATAGGAAATCTGCCTCTATAGGGACGAGAAAACAAACAAAAAAAAAATGATTTCAATTAGTGGCTGGACATTCTTGATTGAGGTAGGAGAAGACTGTCCGTGTGAGTTCTCTCCACAGATGTGGCTTTTAACTGACTATGAGAGCAAGTGAGAGAGTTAGATAAATCATTTTTTCTTCAAATCCAAGTTATCAGTCATTTCTTAGATAATCCTCTTCCTGGACTTGCTGGCTGACCTTGTCATTGGCCATCCATCCTTTTTCCTGAGAGTGGGGACAGGGTTTGTGTGCCAAGGATGTGCTCTAACTTAAGCAGGCAGCAGTGTACACGCAGCTCTGCTATATCTCTTTGTGACCAAGGGAAAATTTCTGCCCTCTGAGACATTAAATAAAAAGTGCTGTGAGGTGAAAGCTATGAAGAGCGCAGGCCTTTGAGGGCCTATGCTACAGATCCTATCATTTACAACCAACTCAGACTTAGTTTAGCCAGGTTTCCATGAGACTGATGTTGGCTGTTGTCTTACCCTATCTTGTAATTTGTAAATGCAATTCTGTATGGAACACCCTTCTTTCACTATATTGAATGGCATATATCTGGCCCATACACATCTTTTTAGTGCTTTTAAATCTTTGATATAATTATAATGAATATAAGATTACAGGTTGGTATTTTAGAGCATTTTCTATTTATTTAAAGATGACATCTTGTAAAACTTTGTCCCTCTTTTCTCCCAACCCCCAGTGTGTTTGTGTCTATGTGTGGTTATGTGTATGTTCTTATGAGGCTGTGTGTGTGTGTGTGTGTGTGTGTGTGTGTGTATTCATGTACAATTTTCAAAATGGTCCCCTGGTGGTCTGAATGAGTCTCACATAATCTCTCAATCTAAACTGCAAGGGGAATAAATACTCTGATTTCTATTGGGTTGTATTAAATAAAGAAAACTAGTATGATTATCATATTCTTCTTCTTTAGTGGAAGTTCTAGACCTCAGTAAGTGAAGTGTGGTCAACCAAGGTCCACTCAAAATATTTCCCCTTCTAAAACCTGCAGACTTTCTTCATAACACTTTTCAGGTTCAAGGTGTATGCATGATTGGTTGGTAATTTGATGAATACACATTTTCTTTAAGAGTGAATAAGTCTTTTGTAAGGAGGGCATACCTACTCTCATGTCACAAATTACTCTGAACAAACTCCATGCCACAGGGATGATAATCTGTGAGGTTGGTGACATGCCAGGCCATCCAAACATGCTCTTGTGTGTTCTACCACATAAGGGAAAAGAAAATCACCTTTGTTAAGTGTCTCTTGTGGATCAAGGAGCCATATTTTGCACGTAGCTCAGCATTACTTCCCAAAGGTTCCAGGAAGAAAAGAAACCCAGAGAGTGTGGTGACTTAGACAAGGTAACTTTATGCTGAATGTTAAATTTTCTCTTATTGTCCTACATTCCAATGTTCTCTCTTTCTCAACTAGGTTAGTAGTTGTTCTAATTTGAGGACCATGACCATGCACATGACCCTCTCTCTCCTTAGGTTGGCAGAATATGCAGGCTTTATAGTTAAAACACTCATAAATTCAAACAGTCCCGCATTGTTTACTAGTTACACAAGTGCTTTTCACAAAATAGGGCTAATGATTATAGCCCAATAGAAGTATGAAAATCAAGCACAAATTATGTCAAACACAGTTGCCCTTTTGCTTACTGTGTACTTGCTCCTCAATAAATGGAAGCCATTGGTGAAGAAAAGTGTTCTTATTCTATATTATAGCTGTTCATATTATAATAATATTTCATTGATCAATTCTAATGCAAGTTAATTTTATTTAGGTTTAAGAATTTGACCAAATATAGAGGAGATAATGGTTGACTCAAGGAGAAGAAAGGATATATTAGATAAAGGAATAGTGAACAAAATTATAGAGTACCCGTTAATTAATCACCAATTCTCTTTAAAGAAAACATAACTATTCATAAAGAAATCTAGAATTTCAATTTAACATATTCATATCTGTTTCTTATGGCACATTTACAGAAGCCAGTGGATAGTTACTGCTCTTACGGCAGTGAAAGTTATTAAAGTAAAATTTATTCAAGGTACTTAATATTTTAAAATGAGTATTACACTCATGCGCAAATGTCATGTATTTATGTATTTGAGCATATTTCCTCCAGAACATTCTATCTTCCACTTCATGCCCTTCCATTAGCCAGTCCCCTTTTCTCCCTTGTACACTCTTGCTTCTACTTTCTTGTTGTCTTCTGTACAAACACACACACACACACACACGCACACACACGCACACACACACACACACACACACACACACACACACACACACAACTTTCCATATCTGTACAAAATCTATGACCCACAAATGAAAGCACAAGATAGTTGGGTTTTTTTTTTTTGAGACTAATTCATTTTATATGGTTTATACCACCTTGGTATATTTACCTAGAAAATGCCAAGTCAACAAATCACCAGACAGCTTTTTTAAAAATTTCCTTTTTATTATACAAACAGGTTCTGTTTTTTATTATATAAATAGAAACCCACAAAGGAAGAAAAAACTGGAGAATAAAATGACCCAGATTCTATCTGTTAGAGGTTAACAACTAGGAATATTTTGACATGTTGTCTTGCATACCTTTAGTCTTTGTTACGGGGCTCTATGTATATACATACATATATATGCACATGTTTATTTATATAGTAATCAATATATAAATTACATGTAATTAAAATAACAGTAATTAATATTAACATGAGATATATTTCCAAATATATTATGTTGTTTTTTAATGTGGTATATTAATAACATCTTTTCATGTCAATAATGTATTTTATAATACATAATAAAAATTTAACTTCTATTCAGTTAACATGAATAAGAGAATTAATGTCCTCCCACAATCTAACTAAATATGAATTCATGTCCTTAATTATTTCTCAGGATAAATTCCTGGAACTGCTGATTTTATATTAGAGGTTATATAGTTTTTAAAGTTTATTATATCTATTTCATAAAGTTGACTTATATTTTCCCTTATACTAGCAATGTATACATGCCCATTTTCCTAGCCATATGTAACTTGTCACTTTATAGTAACCTCATTTTGGATGAAAAAATGATACTCTTTGGTCACTAGGGAAACTTGTGGGTCATTTGTCTATTTACTGTGTAATTTTTATTGTTTCAATATTTAAAATTAGATAGTCCTTGTTCCTTATTACATGCCTATTGATTTTCAAAACCTATTTTTATGTGCAGAATATCAACCCAGTTTATATATGATAAATTGATTTTACTGGTTTGCTACTTCAATTTTCCATTCTTTGTGAATGTATAAAATACTTTCAAATGCACCAATTCCTTTTTTTCCTTTCCAATGTGTATTTTCCTTAACAATATTAGCCTCAGGATGAATCTAATACATATTCTTTTTCCTACTAGCTATGGGTAAGTAATTTAAGATTTTTTTTAAAATATGAAGACTGTAGCATCGGGTCTGCCAACCTCCCAGAACTTTCGAAGATCAAAAGAGGTAATGTATATGAAAACATTATTGAAAACTTGAACTGAGCCTTGTGTGGTGTTACCTTCCTGACATCCAGCCCTTGGGAAGGAGGGTCACAATTTGTAGGCCAGCTTGGGCTACATAGTGAGTTGCAGGAAAGTCTGGGCTATATAAGACCCATTTAATAAAAAATATAATTGAAATGATTATTACAGTTATTTTTTCCCCTTGATGTTGGTTGTCAGTCTGAATGAGCCCATATCCACTCTACTGACATCAAGAGTTACTTTTTTCTCCCCACATCTCAAATGTTTTTGGTCCTCATAATAGGAAGCAATTTTGGTTTGTAAATAAATACACTACAGCCTGTGCCCTGGGAGTTGGATCAGTGCTTAGTGGCTGGTGAAATATCCCTTGTCATCAGTCTCTTGGCCTAGTGTAGATTCTAAGCATCCGTCCCACATTCCCAAGTGAGCACATAGACCTGAAAGCACTGTTGTTCTCTATTAGTTTGCTCCTACATGTGTCTGTCCATCAAAGGCCGCTTAGGAAACCTCACAGAGCACTAGGTGAGGAGAAAATGCCAGCCTTCTATCCACATGCCTATCCTTTGGGGACTCGAGAAACAGTACTCTTTTCTAGCAATTCATATTTGAAAAAGATAGACTTGCCTATCAGGTAAACTGGTGAGTTTGCATAGTTTTATGGCACAAAGTATCTGGAAAGAGTTGTTTGTTGGTGAAGAACTTTTTTTTAAAATTGTGAGATGATGACAATTCTCCCTATGTAAATGGTGGATCTACAAAAAATCAGAGGGGCAGAGAAAACAAATTATCTTGTGCATTAAACTGATGGTTAGTGGAAAGCCCACGCATATTCTTTCTAACCATTTCTAACCACGTCTGCCAGATGGTTGAGAGATGAAGAACTTAAATGATTCATATAACATTTCGAATGTAGCTGTGATGCTTTTGATTTTAGTTCTGATTCAGGAGGAAGATGTCTGAAGAAATTAAGCCTCCATGAGGGTCACAGACCTCTGGGAAGTTGATGAGATTAGACATTTGAACTCATCTGGTCTTTTAGTTGAAGGAGTAAGAATGTGAACTAAGCTTACTAACAATCTACCATGTACCATGAGTAATCAGTAGCATGACTATTAGGCATTCCCCCATTCTATAGATGTAGAAACTGGGATTAAGAGTGATTAAGGGACCCAAGGCCACAGCATGAGTAGGCAGTAACCTCCTGTGATGGACTTCAAAGTCATTGACCTTTCATTGAGCTACATTGTCTCTCTTGGAACTCTAACATACAAGATTCTGTAGGTCATTCAAATGATCTTGTAGGTTTTGAGAAATAGAAAGAGTTAGGAAATTGGACAGAGATGGCGAAATAAACAACAAAAAAAAAAAACCCCATGAATAGCCCCAAGCTTTTATTTGGCAGAAGGCTTCAAATTCCATTGACATGAGGAAGTTCCTTGTAGGGCCCTACTAGGGTGAACTAATTGTACCCCAATTATTGTATGGCAGCATGGAAGTCTTTCTTATTGCATAATAAAGCATCCTGCACACACCCCTCAGAGTTCATTTTAATATTTTTCAGCCTGACATCTGAAGGGGCTGCTACCCTGACAAATACAATCTGGCCAGATGTTATTATTTTGCACTACATTTAATTTCTTCCTGCCAAAGATTTAGACTTCTCCCCCTGACCCCCTGATAAAGATCAGGGAAAATCGTCTGGTATTTACAAAATCCCATCCAGGCGTATCTGTTACAATGTTCACTTAGCAAAGTTTATTAGATTATTAGGACTTTAAACCCTTAGGCTCTTTAGTTATTGAAATAAAAAAAAAAAGAAAACCCAAACATCTTCAACAAATTTAAGTGGTATAATTAGACCCTGGACTTGTCTTACAGGCATTTTAGAATTATGAAAATGATTTAACTAGCATTTGCTTCCTGAGAAACTTGCTGAGTTTGACAGGGATGAAAGGAAAGTGGTTATGCTGCTTTGGGCTTGTGCCTTAATGGGGAAAGTGATATGTAGAACCGAGAGGAGTTTGCTAGAGTCCTATGGAGAAATGACTCCTGTAAGTAGTTAGCCGTATCACACAGGACTTCTGTTTGCTGGTCTAGTTAATACCCAGGCACTAAAGTGACAGAGGAGCAGGAGACTGTCATTCCATTGTTCATGAAGTCTACTTCGACTCAACACTTCAATAGATTCTTTAAATGCCTTTTGTTTGCTTGTATGCACTAAACTAGACATACGAAGAAGGCAGTAATAGAAAAGTTTAGTAAGTTCAGGAAATTATCAATTATGATTTATGGACATCACAGCTCTCCTCTGGGGATTTCAATATTCTTTGCCTGCCCTCACAGTTGCATGCACTGCTGAGCGCTAGTTGGCCCTTGCTGTTTTCTTCACTGGGTGGGTATAAACATGGGAGGCTTGAGGCGGTGGCCTGACTTAGCCCACATACATAGCCAGTGGCTGAACTGGGAACTGAGCTAGCTAATAGGATGTATATGTAAGAGTGTAACTAGAAATAGGCCTAACTACCCTTGTTCAGTTTTAGCAATTTGGGTGCGGGAGCTGCTCATTCAGTTACCCAAATTCTGGAACAGGACACTTGGCTTCACAGAGAGAGGACGGTTTTGAGAAGCTGGTTGGCGGTATCCCTTCCCTATGTCAGGCTGAGCCATTTCTTTCATTGTGAATTCACTTGGTGTTTTACTGGGTTTGGGTTCATTGTTAAAGCCCAGTGTCCCTGAGATGACTTTTGAAATACCTCCCAGATAAGCCTGGCCAGACTTGGGCTTTCTCTTCTTAGTTTTAAAGGTGCTCAGACACCTATTATATGAAAAGAGGAAGAGTGCAAACATCTGTTTGTATATTAAATATATAGTTAATAAATGCTGAGGTAGCACAAGTGAACTCCAAACAGGAGGTAAATATTTTGTAAAAATTAACGAAGTAGAGGGAACTCTCATTAACTGAGGCTCTGTTCATTTGAACAGTGTGGTAATTTGACTTGGACTGAAGTTAACTTTCATTGCGTTTATGAAGAAAACATCTGCTAAGCACATTAAGCGTATATATAAGATGGCAGGAGGGCATGTGTAACTTGCTTGAAGGACTGGAGCAAACCCATTAATTGGGGCTGCTAATTGCAAAGAGCCTTGCTTACCAAAGCAAACCTGATAGAACTTCAACTGGGAAAGACTTTATTAGCCATGAGCTCGAGTGACTTTAGGTATGGAAAAATAATAAAAAGCAGATAATGGATTCTGGAAGGAATTGACTTAGTTCCCAATCATGTTATCCATTTGATTTTATGAACTTTCCATTCCCTTATCTTTAAAATGGAGACAATATGACTCATATGGTTGTTGTGAGGAGTAAATGACAGAATATATTGAAAACGTAGAAAGGGGCCTAGTCTATAGTAAGTGCTCAATCACCGTTAGCCAGTGCTTAGTCTTAGAAAATAATTGTAAGTTATAACCTACTTAACCAGACTTCTTTTACTTTAACAGCTCAGATGACTAGGAGCTACAAAAAATATCTTATCATTAATTCCTGCCCTCATTCCCACCCACCACAGCAGATGGAATTCAGTGCTTTCTATATGCTACGCAAACGCAGTACCACTGAGCTACACTGCCTCATCCCTAACATGCTATTTACTGAATGTGAACTCTGAGATGCCATCTGTAGACAATAATTACTGTGCCTGGCACAGAAAGAGATGGTCATTAGAGTTTAAAGGCTTTTCAATTTCTCAAGAGGGAAATTCTAATTGAGCAGCTTTTATAATCTTCGTTGACCATGAGGTTATTGAAGTTTATCATGGGAACCTGAAAAGTACCAAGAGAATATATGTTCGCTGGTTTCATTATAATATTTATGTTATCTGTCTGTTCAACCTGTTGATAAGGATGATAAGGATACTTATTGCATAAACCACAAACGTCATTTTAGAAGCTATCAAATTCTGAGAAATACCAAACAATGTGAGAATCACCCAGTAGTGTGTAAATGAGGCTTTCTGTGTTAGAACTCCTAGATTTGAATCCCAGATCTGAGAAGAAAAATAGACTCACCCAGTGTCCTAGTATTCAGAGGTGACCATGGTTATAGGGGTTTTGTTGCTGATGTTGTTAAACTATTTCTCTGGGGATAAAGCATGAGAAAAAGAGAGGGAGGGTATCATATTTGCAGACATTAAAAGCCTGGTGATAAAGCAGAGAGGCATGTTTCCCTCACTTATTTTCAGGTATATTAAGATAAAATATTAATTTGTAGCCATGAAATGGACTTGAACTTGAAAATTGTGTATAATTTTATATCCGTGTGTCCTTTTCATCTCTTTCTTCTGAGGCCAAGAGAAATGCAGCACAGAGAATATGGCTTCAATTATCTTCGTAGAGCCATTATAATTCAGAAGGGCTGTGTGGGGAGCTGTGTTTGTGTGCGCGCCCCTGTACGTGCTGGGTGGAGATTGCTCCCCGTTGTGTGGTCTAGTGACAAGAGCATTGAACTGGGACTAAGAAGATAGGGCTCATGTTCTGACTCCCTCATGACTCACTGGATGACCTTGGGCAATTAATGTCATTTTTCTTGGCTTTAGTTTCCCCATATATAAAATGTGGTGTTAGAGTGGATAATTTCTACAGCACCTCTTCGCTCAAAGAGTCTGGAATTTAAAAAATCAAACGTGCCTGTCTGGCTGGAAGAACCCGAGGCTCTGTTGATATCTTCCCAGCGAGAGGAGAGGTGATGAATCTCAACAGTGTCTTTGTTGCCAGATAGACCATAGGCTATAATTTTTAGCCTATCAGGTGTTTGACTTTTGAAAGGGCTAAATTCTCCATTAGGAGGAAATGTAAGAGCTGCAGGTTATTTATCGGTATTTACACTTTCCATTCATAACTGCCAGTGTCAAAGGCTTTGTCGACATCACTGTGTCAATCAGATTAGCTGTAATCAGTTTAGTGATGGCTAAGTCACAAATATATCAACTAACCAATCGTAATGCAGGAGTTCTCTAAAGCCTGGCTGAATTATTTATTTTGTTATGATGAAAATGTCTGAGCTTTATTGGGTTTTCTTTGAAGAACTTGATTCAGCTTGAAGTCTAGAAGATAAAAGATCAGTGATTGTCTTTCAGATTTTTATTCCACCTTCCTTTAAGGCTTTTCATTTCTCACAAGCCAAGTTGTTAGCTCTTTTAAGTCAAGGTGAGAGAGCTGTGATATTTTTTATCCTAGGGGTTTAAACATGCAGGGAAACTTTTGCCTTTGATTTCTTGTCCTGTTTCTGTCATGGGGGAACTGTCTAACCTTCAGCAAACCACCTCACTTGCACTAGCCTCATTTTCTTCATCTATAAAATGGAATGAATCCCAGTCTTGCTGAAATCTCAAGGTTCGAGGCTCAACTAAGATAATGTTAGGGTACCAGGCAGTGGTGGTACAAACCTTTAACCCCAGCACTTAGGAGGCAGAAGAAGGTGGATCTTTGAGTTCAGGGCCAGCCTGGTCTAGAGTGAGTTCCAGAATAGTCAGGACTACATGGAGAAACCCTGTCTCAAAAAACCAAAACCAAACCAGCCAACTGATCAAACAAACAAACAAAAAAGATAATACCAAGGTATCTTAGCATTAGATAATGCTAATGTCGTTTAGGTGTGAGAAATACAAGGATTCATTATTGTCCTTCAGCCTTGTCCTCTTATGTAGGTCTTTCACAGGTTAGTTAGATCTAACTTGGAAAGTTAGACTTCCTGAAAAGTAGATGTTCTTCAAAGGTTAAGTGCGATTCAGTTTTTAGATCAGAATGTACCTTTGCTTTACCTATTACTTTTCATATATTACACAGAAGAGTTTGCCTTCCAAGGGCATAAAACTGTAAAGGGATTCAGAGAACTTTAAAATAAATCACATACTCTTCCTCTTTTTTTTCCTCCTCCTCCTCCTCCTCCTCCTCCTCCTCCTCCTCCTCCTTCTCCTCCTCTAAATAACCCAGTGAACCCAATTACTGCTTCCTGTATGTGCATGGGACATCCGCTGTAGCAGGAGCAACCTACAAGTGACTATAGGGGGTGGTTATGATCTGAATGCATTGTTTGTATGTAGGAAAATACCAAGAACAAAGTAATCATATTCAACTGGAAAATAAACAATTTTCAAATAAAACAGGAGTGCCGCAAGTCAGTAGCTAAAGGCTAAACAGATATGTCTGTATAGCTCCTGAAACTCAGAAAAGGCGGAGTAATTTATCTTGCTTCAAAGGTGCTGTGGCAATTTTGAGGGTAGGATGGTGAGGGGGAGTGGGTAGCAGGCAGTGGGTGGTCAGGGAGAGAAGATAAGAAAAAGACATTTTAAATATAGCTATTCTGCACAGCTCTTTCGTGCCACCCCCATGGCATGCCCATTATTCTTTGCCCAGACATCTTTAATACAGACGGTGAAATTGTAGTAGAAATGTGCCTTTGTACTCGCAAGAAAGTTGGGTGGCCTCTCTAAGCCTCACTTTTGTTTTCTTCTTTTTTTTCCCCCTGAGCCATTCAGAGGCTCTGATTACCAGCACAACAGGAATGAAAAGAGATAAATACCTAGCACCACAGCAAAACACAAAAGAAGGCAGATTAGAAAATTGAGAAGTGTGGAGGGAGGAGAGCATTTGAGCAGAGTAACATGGCTGCTATGGAGGAGAGCATTTGAGTGGAGTAACATGGGGCCGCTAGTGGGAAGGAAGCCCTTTAGGTTTACTTACTGAATCCGTTCATGTTTAAGCTGAGTCAAGCATGGCGAATTCCCTTGCATGTGCTAAAGTCAATTTGCATATACAGAGAATGTACCAACTGAAACTGGTATTTATTGGAAATTGAAGAGCTGAGCATTTTCTGTCCCTGATGAGGCAAAAGCTGTGTGATTTTTTTTCAGCACCCCTCCCCCTCCATAGTTGTGAGTTAACAGGTCAGCCTATAGACAAGCCTTAAAACTATACCTTAATACCTCATAAATTACAGCTCTGGTAATGTTTTGTAGCTCTGGGAATGAACACGAGTTCCTTGGAGTACTTCTGGAGTGTGGGGGCCTTTTCCTAATTTGTGGATTAAGCTTGATCTACTTGGTACTTGCCCCTCCCTCTTGCCTCTAGCTCCGTGCTTCCTTTCTTTTCCTTAGTTCTTAGCAAACTAGAAATAATGCAGATAGGCTCGGGGACACCGAGGGCAGTTTGAGGAGCTGTATTGAGTTCATCTCCCTATGTTGCTGCCCTTCTTGGGGGAAAACACGGTCAGCTTTCTGTAGAAGACTTTAGAACTTTAGTTCTCTAAACCTTAGATTTTGCATCTATACAGGAATATGTATATGCCCAATATATATTAATTTTAAGAATATGAAACTATGTGTATGAACTCATACATTTCAAGTTCTTGAAAATGGGGTCTTATAGCTGAGGGTGACTTTGGACTTCTTGATTTTCCTTCCTCTGTGCTCTGTTCCAAATACTGAAATTAAAGGTGTGTACAAATCCTTGGAAAGCTCTCTATGATCTGACCTACAGCTCTAATCCCTACATAGCATTTTAAAATATAAGGTGATCTTTGACTCAGAGGTTAGGCAAAACAACATTACAAAAATTCACTTTTCTTTGATTAAAAGAGTAAGTGGGTGAGCTGAAGTCCAAGGGTGGATTGCAGTTAGTTCTCGAAGCCCCTGAAATTGTTTGTAAAGGTGTTTTTTTTTTTTTTCACAAACGAGGTCAGGGGAGAGACAGAGCCAGAGAAAAAGAGACACAGACAGAAAGATATAGAGGGAGACAGAGGCAGAATGAATGTACACAGTTGAATTCTGGTCCATCCAAAAAAATATGTCCCCCAAATGGTTAATGATCACAGAGCTAGCTGATCTCTAAAATTCCCTTCAACTAATTTGATTCTACGAAAAATCTTAGTCTGAAGAAATAGATTTAAATTTATGATTATTTAATGGGCTCAAATAAGTAGTCTCAGTTATTTTAACAGCACTAAATGCAGGATTCTCAGATTTAATAATATCCATTTGAGTACTGATTGCTGGCATGTTCTGCTACAACTCAGGCTGCGACTTGGCTTGAGAGAAGAACTGTTATTTTGGGTGTTTCCTCCCGTCTCCTTTTGTCAGATGTAGTTATCTTATCCTCACCTGTGTGACTTTTAGGACTGACTGGTTTGGGGCTTGCAGAATTAGCTTTGTATAAATGTTTGTCAACTCAGTCTAATAAATTATCCCTTAAGGAAATCAAATAGCAACCTTGAAGCTCTAGCCTAGCCCAGATGAATCAGGGAGTTACACCAATTGAAAACTCACTGTGTGTGTTCTTTTCAGAATGAGGATACTGTACACCATTTATTTCTCTTGGGAGGTGATACAATTAAAATGCTAACATCCTTAGCAGCAAGCTCATTCATTCAGCAGTGCACACTGAGCTTTGTGTTTCAATAAAGAGAGGTGGAATACAACCATTAGCCTGAAAGCACGGGCTATGTTTACAGTGAGTAGAATAAAGAGGGGGAACTGTCTTTCAAGTCTGTTTAAGATCCTATCCATTGCTGACATTAGGAACAGGCTGTTGACACTGTGTGTGGGCTCATCTTGATCTTCAGAAAGGGAACATCTTCTAGCCAGAACAGTATAGTGTTTGGGAAATGTGTATCACTGAGCAGGAGGTTGACGGGAGTGTTTATATTCTATGAAGGAACAACTTGATACTGAGCTTCTTGCTAATTGTCATCTAGGGACTTCTACTAGTGCCACTGTAATCTGTTGTTCATAATATTGACAGCAGTAGTGAGAATTTCTACTTATTGTCTGCTGTAAGTTCTCTAATCCTTGAGGTAGGTGATAAATTCATTTTATGGGTAGAAAAAGTGGGAGTTCAGCAAAGTTAAGTATCTTTTTAAAGTGCTACCAGTACCCACCCCTTCCCAGCTTCTTTGTCTCTGATAGTCAGTGGTCACCAAGTCTTACCCATAGGCCTCTTTCCTCATAAGCAGAGCTTCTGCCCTGCTTTCTACCCACATTAAACCTGGACTTTAATCACTTCCCAACTGATGTCCCCACCTCTAGTTTTGAATCTTTCTTGTACTAACAATAAGTTCTAATATGTAGCTGACATATCATTTTCTCTAGGACACCTTTCCTGACAACTCTCTCCTAGGTAGGTTTCACTCTTTGCACAGTACTTTGAGAATCTCTGATTTGCTTAATTGAGCATAATAATAAACTATTTGATGCATGCCTTCTCTGTAGAAAGTGTTGCTTGAAATCTGGGAATATATAGGAATGCATTGTGCATACCCTCAACAACGTTATGAAGTAGCAGTTGTATTCTGTTTTAAATGTGCTCAGACAGCTGTTTGCAGTCACAAAGTGATTATACTTGCATAAAATTAAGGACTCTGATGACACATGCAGGTAGGAAAAGCAAGGAGTGAATGATATATAGTGAGTGGCCTGAAAACAAGAATTACTGGAACATGGGTTTGGATATTTCTTTGTTGTTTCAGTCTGCATAGCAGAAGGCGTTAAGCAGAATCCCTGGCATCTACCCTCTAGATTCCAGGAATACCAAAATATGTCACCAGTCACTGTTAAATGTCTGGTGGGGGAGGGTCCAAGCTCACCTATTGGAAACCTCTTGCCTGAAAGTTCACATTTGAAAACTGGCCTTTTAACTCTAATTCCAGCTTTAGTCTTGTTCTTATTCTTGTGAGGCAAACTGTCGCCAATGAGATACTTTTACAAGCTAACCTAATCTTTCTTTTTGCAGTGGTGACCAAAGAGCAGCATACAAGAGGTTTACTGTGGGGACTTTATTTATCCAATCTACTTATTCAACATTGTCTGATTTCCCTGTTCTAAACAATTTTGTATATATACATTATACGGGTGAATTTGATAGCAGACTGTCAATGTTTATACAGGCTTATGTGACTCGGCGCTTTCATTTAACTGACTTTGTTTGTTTCAAGTGCCAGATCTGAAAGTAGTTCCATGACAATGTCAGGTATAATTAACTCTTTTTATCCATGGGCTCACACCCACACATTCTACCAACAGCAGCTCAAAAAATACTTTTGAAATTCCATTTGTACTGCAACTGTGCCCAAGGAATCTCTAATTTCTCTTTGATTTGAGGACGAGAACTGAGAGAAGAGTCAGTCCTTTGGATAATACATTGTCCTAAGTGGGCAAAAAATATTATGAAGAGATTTTCTTAGAAGTCCATCATGTTACAGATTCTTTGGGTAGAGCTGCTCAGATTTTTTCCACCACAATCTTTTTATTGATTACCAGGAGGCTGGGTGAAAGCATGTACCTGGACACAGACACACACAGACACACATACACACATGCACATACATATGCTCACACACACACATATACACACACATGCACACCTGCTGGAGGGAAAGTATTAGAAACTCTGAATCCATCAATGGATGAACCAGTGATTAGGTTACAGTCATCACAATTCAGTCATGTCGAAATACCCTCATAGACCTCCAGAGAAGTGTGCTTCACCAATTTCCTAGGTGTCTCAATTTATTTACTTGATAGTCACAATTAGCCATCTAATACTATGGGATTCAGTACTCTTCCTTCTGGGCATAAGCTAGTGGAGATAAAAGTCTCTAACTCCTAAAGGCATCTGCATTGGCCGGTTATCTTAGCACTATTCACAGTAACTGAGAGGCAGAAACAATCTGAGGGCCAGCATTAGCCTTTTTCTGTCCCCATAATAAAATACTTTAAACTAGATACTTTATAAAGCAAATTAATTTATTTAGCTTACAGATTTTTAAGCCCAAATAACATGATGCCATCCCTGAAGGGTCCCTTAGCCATATCATGACATGTGGATGGCATCATGTCACAATCATACATGAGAGGAAACTATCAGATAGCAAAATAGGAATCCACAGCGAGATTGACATGGGGCCAGACTTGTTCTTTTGTAACAACACTTTTGTAAGCATGACCTAGTGTCCTAAGAAACGTGCCTTCTGAGAATAATGTTCAAATCATTTGTCACAAATCCTCTATTTCTTAAAACTTGTACATCACCTCTTAATACTCCCACATTTGGGATCAACAAAATCAAACTTCCAACACAAATCTTTGGGGGGACTAACTAGATTACAGCTACTGTAGTGCTCATTGATGGCTGAACGGTTAAAGATACCATTTAGCCTTTCAAAAGGAAGAGACCTTGCCAGAATTAGCTTGTCAGAATGCATTCTTGCATTTGGGAGGTGCTTTTGGCTAGATGTCTCAAAAATGTCTCTTATTACTCTCGGGCCAGTCTGCAAGTGGTTAGTAAGTGCTTCCTGTGCTCCAAGCACTGCTGGGGACATCTAGGTATGCATATGCTAGGATTCAGCTGTAGTCCTTAGAACTTGGGGTAGTTGCTCTCTGGATGTGATCTTTCCTTACATTATTTTATGTCCTAATTAATGGGAAGAGTTCTCTTAATTATAGAAGAAACGCTTCTCTTTGATTTACATTTTGTTCTGATTCTATCTCCTGAATAATCCTCTTAAAATAGGTTCGTTTGTTGTAGTTGTTGTTCCTATCCATATAAATCACTCTCTCTATAGAAAAACACCAAAATCTGTTTTTGCAGAAGGCTTGGAACTAAGTAGTTGACACATCACCATTTGACTGCCTGCAACCCCTCACTACAAACATCCCAGCCACCCAAGTTTATTTAAACTCCCCAGCCAACCATGCAAATAAGACCCCCAGGGCTAAGGAGCTCAGAGGAAGAGAAGGCCAGGATTGTCTGCTACTTCCCTACTCCAGGTTCAGAATACTGGTTACCATGGGGGTAATTCAAGGATCAGGGGTTTGGCTTTACTTTTGTGCCAGTTTTCATTTCTGTTAGTTAGGAAGGTGCCTCTATAATGTCCCAACATCTCAGACTTGACAGGGACCTTTAGAAGCATCATCCTACCTCTATGTGTTTCCTAGATGTTTCCTATTCTGAGGAAGAGATTGGTTTGGGAGTTAACTCTGCTGCTCCCTTAGGTAGCTGAGACTCTCGTACTATACAGGTCACTCTCATGTGGGTAGACATCTTGTGTTTCATGATGCCTACATTAGCACAGTGTAGAGCCCAGTGTGGCCAGCACCTGCTATGGCCTCTCTCCTGTACTATTTCTTCAGGCAGGCAGTGTGCCAGCCACTCATGGTTGATGTCTATCATTGCTGAGCATACATTCAAGCAGCATTCACCTTTGGGTTTTGATACTTTATTAATGTGAGAGCTTATGAAATTGGACCCCAAAGACTTGAATTTAGAAGTGGGTTAAGTGTTTCTTTCAGCATAGCTTTTAAGCTGATGTAGTAGTGCTGGTGAAAATGTTGAGCAGAGCAGGTCTTTTAGCATTTAAAACTTCCTTCTATAAGGTTTCATTAACTTATTAACTAGTTCCTTTGAACATAAATATTAAAATAAATCAGTGGAGGAACCAGCTAATGGTATTCTGATGACCCACAGAGGCCTGTCTTGAACATAATGGTTCACTTTGCGCTAGGGTCAGGTATATCCAAGTATATCCAACTAGAGTTCTATAGGCTTCATGTGTTCCAAGACATCTAGGAATTCAGCCTGCCATGGTATGAGATAACTGTGTCATACAGCAATGTCAAAAGGTTGGCTCTCGCTTTCAGGTCTTCTTGAAACTGAGAAGTTTGTCTGCGTATCCTTCCGCTTTTTAGTCTACTATTCTTGTAAAAGGAAATGCACTTAGCCTGGAATGTCTTTTTATTTTAAAAAACAAAACAAAACAAAACTTTGCTAGCTTCGGTGATCACCTTCTTTGTTCTCACAAGCACACAAATCACCAAATCATCTGCTGGATGAAGTGTTTGCAAGTCTTGTTTGAGATTATCATTTATAACAGTTGTCATCTTTTTCCCTTTAAGGACTATGGCGAGCAGATGAGTTTTGTTTTTTAACTCTCCTCTTTTGCACTCTCCACACCTCTCTTTCCACACATACTCCTGGATCTTTCTCCCAGTTTTTTTCCTGCTACGCTGACTTTTTCCTTTTCGTTTACTTACAACTCTCCTTCAGTTTTCCTACGTACGGGCTACTTAGTGTAGTAATGGGTGCTAATAAGCCGACGTGCTTTTGAACGCTGCGGAAATCCCAACATGTGATTAGAACGGGGGTAATTTCAGGCACCATGGCAGGTTATTAATGTAGTGTGGGTGGCTAAAACCTTTTGTTTCCTTTCAAATAGGTGGCTGCCCACTTATACACTCCATGCGTGGCTTTCTGCCAATTGTGTTGGGGGCGATTTCAAGCCAAATTGATTGGCTAATTGCTTGTGGTCATCTGGCTTTTCAGCTGCCTGTGCAACCTCTCTGGAGGTAATTAGCACTTCCAGAGGTAGGTGGGGGGGGGTCTGTGAATTGGAGTTATTCATGGTCATGGCTTTTGGAGTGGGGGCAGAGGCAGCCAGTAGCTTCTGTGAATCACTTATTTTTAAATGATTACTGAGGATTGATGAGTTTCTTTAACAATTTTTGAAAAATCTATTATGAAGGACTTTGATAAGCAATTGCTTTCTAGAGTCATTTAAAATGGGCGGTTGGGGGTCTGTATATTGTGTTATAAACTCACTAGTAGGAAACAGCTCCATCAGTGTTGAACATTTCCTACAAAGTGACCGGAATTTCCACTGTAGTCCTGCTCTAACACCCAGAGTGGGATGTTTTACAGCTAAGTGTGATGATACTAAAAATTAAATAACTCATTTTTTATCCCTCCCCCCCAAAAAACCTCATACCACTGAGATCTCTAACAGTGGCTCCTAAATGTAGAATTATCAGATCACCAAGGTGATTTTTTTTTCCATTTAAAAATAATGTTCACAGGAGCTGGAGAGAATGGCTCAGGAATTTAGAGCAAATTTTGCTGTTGCAGAAGACCTGAGTTCAGTCCCTAGAACCCACAGTAGGCAGCTCAGAACTTCTTGTGAGTCCAGCCCCAGGGAGGTCTACTGTCCTCTTCACTTACACAAACATACCCCCACATAGATACACACATATACCCATAAGGAAACATAAAATAAATCTTTATAATAATTATGAGGGATTTGCAGGGCACACAATGGCTGAGCAGAGCATCTTGGGATTCTTCCATTTCTCCCACAAACCTGGCATGCATTAGTGTCAGTCGGATTCCACCTGTGCCAGTAAAAGGAAGGCCTCTCAGAGTGTCTGCTTATTTTGACTGTTCCTCGTTCATAGTGAAATGGGAGCTGATGTTATCATATTTGGATGAGCCAGCTTGAGGATGATACGCTTCTGCATTGCAAATAAACAGTAGGCTTGGGCCACTGCCGAGCATAGGGCTGGGAAGTCTTGGCTCAACCAGCTGTTGGATTCCAGTTGTTCCCAGGCTATTCAGGGTGGTCTTCTTTGACCTGCTGACTCGACTGTATAGACTTCATCTTAGGGATTCTTCCAGCATGGCTTCTTTGTATCTTGGGTTAGAAGGCTTGGCTAATGGCAGAATTCAGGGAAGGTTGGAAGGACATGGTAATTCTTCTGTCTTCCCAGTCTTGAGAGGGATTCGATCCTCTATTTTTGAGCTAGGGATGGATGGGCTTTTAGACAACAAAATTTTTAGGTGATTATCTCTTGAATTCTAACTTAAGGTATGCTATGAAACGGATAGCAGTGCTTAGCCTATCTCCCCTGCCCCCAGGGTTTCTAACCTGCTTTCTTAGTTTCCTGTTTTCAGAAAGTTCTTACTTTCACTTATTTTCTCATTCCTGTCTCTGATTCTTCACAACTTGCCTACAATGATTGTGTTTTCTGAAAGTAGATTAAGTTACTTTGTTGGAAAGAGAAACAATTGCTGTCATAGATGTGTGTGTGTGTGTGTGTGTGTGTGTGTGTGTGTGTGTTTGTGTGTGTGCATGCGTGGTGTATGTATGTATCTCTCTGTGTCTGTTCTGTGTATCTGCATGTATGTATATGTATATGCATGTATCTGTGCTTGTGTATGGTATGTGTGTATGTGCATGTATCTGTGAGTGTGGAAATGTGTATGATGTGTGTGTATGTATATATGAATCTGTGCTTGTGTATGGTGTGTGCATGTGTGTGTGTGATGTATGTATGTATATCTGTGTGCTGTGTGTATATGCATGTATCTGTTTGTGTATGGTATGTATGTGCATGTATCTGTGTGTGTGTGAGAATGTGTATGGTGTGTGTGTATATGAATCTGTGCTTGTGTGTGTGTGTGTGTGTGTGTGTGTGTGTGTGTGTGTGTGTGAGAGGGGGGTTTAGGTGGCTCACGAAAGTTCCTTCCTGAAATATGTTGTTAATTTAATAACCTCTCAGTTGTAAGACTGGCATTTCAAATCTTGACTCTACATTTGTGGTCTTGAGCAAGAAAATGATTCCCTTAAAAGGTGTTTCTTTTTTATTTGAAAAATTAGTTTAACATAGTTCAACCTGGACTTGAACTTAGTACCTTTCCTTACTACCTGAGTACAAGGACCTCCTTTTAAAATGGCAGATAATAGAATGGTCTATCCTAAGTTTAGGATCAAGAGAATAAGCCCTGAAAAGGTAGGGAGAGGGTAGTGGCAGTAGGACTTTTGTAAGCATTCCATTTAGCTCCTAGAAGCAGACCAAACTAGGGAAAGTGAAGGTTTTGTCCTTGTAAGGATCCAGTGCTTGACCGAGAGGAAATCGCAAACCTACCTAACCTTAAACCATTTCTGTCCCTAGAGAACAAACTACATCTTTTGAAGGCGAGGTGGGGGAGGCATCAATCAAAGAGCTGTCTTCAGCAGTGTGAGGTGTCATGAGAATAAACAGCTGCTCCCTCCACTGCATAGCCTCTCCTGCTGTTAAATGACTCTGGGGAAGAGGAAACCAGTCATCAAAGACTTCTGCTCCCTGTGCACAGCTGGTAATTCCTCAGGTCACCCCTATAGTGACTAGAGCAGTTTCCAGCAGTGTCCACTGGTCCAAGTCACTGAAACATATATTGTAATAAAGCCCAGGGACTTCTTTTTGACTCCATCATCCATCCTCAGCGCATAGCATGCCTTTGTGAGCTGGACCACAGCTAGTACAAGTACAGTTTCTAAGTGGGACACACTAGATCGTCTATGGTTATTTTGGGAAATGTATCCCTTGAGAGATTCAGGGAGAGGAAAGGAAGCAGGACTGGATGTTCTTCCTTCCTTCCCTGAAGAAGGAAGAAGACAAAGTCATTTCCCTTGGCATACTTGCTCCCAAGTGTCATTCTCTCAAGCCATTCAGGCTTTTCTTTTCAGTCAGATTTAGTTAGCTCTTCCTACCACTTAGGTACCTTAAGCTGGATAGAAGAGCTCAAAAATAAAGCTAGGGTTGTGTTCTAGGTGGGGCCGAGAGGCTGATAACTACCAGAAGTCTGGAGTAGGGCAGGATCGGGTCTGAAACTGCATAATGGTTGACTAACATTCAGACTGGCAGAGAAAGCAAAAGACAACAAAGATTCTGGAGGAGAGGCAGGGTGGTCCCTAAGTAGATGAAATAGGCACATCTGGAAAATGCTAACACAACATGGCACATCAAAGATGAGTACGGTGTATCTGGGTACATAGGTTTAGTAAGGGGGATAAAAGGTCATTTCACATGAAGGCCTAGGATCAGAATTGAAGTCAAGGTTGGTATGCTCAAGTTTCAAGAGCTACAATTAAAATCACTCAGCTTAATCACTCATTCATTACCTTTTAAGAAACCCCTAAGGACAGAACAGTTAAAATCATGAACTTTGGAGGTATGAAGGACTTGGACTAGAAACTCTGCACCTTCTATTAAGTTTTTTTAGGCCTTTCAATGCTCCTCTGAAGTCCCATGTTCAGAGGCTCAAAGAATGTGTGCTAATCAAATTGTTTCTGTTGTCAATTGGATGTGTGCAGCAAGATTTGAGTTGCTGATAGTATCTTCCTACCTGAAAGGTCTAAACCATTTGTATCGATGCTCGTTTTGTCTAAGAGGATTGGGCAGGTTACATGGTGCCGTCTTGATCCAAGGTGTAGGAGCAGAGATTCAGCTGAAAGGGACAGGAGGCTAGGGACCAGAGGATAAAAGCAATATAAATGCATTGGAGGGGAGAACGCTGCAAGAAATGAGCTTGTGAAGAATCAGGAAAACTGAATACTTTCACTTATTAAAATGTGGTATCTTTCTTTCGATGTGCATGCCTCTTAACACTAGGAGCTGCTAAGCTATAAGAACAGCTGATGAGATGAAGAGGCAATTGACGAGTTTCAGTGAGGCCAAAGTGTAAATGCTATTTGTTAAACTTCAGTGACCAAGTAAATGCAATGCAGAAGTCCAAGCCTGAGACAGAATGAGGACATTAGTGGCCATTCTGCAGAAACCCAACTGTAAGTGGTCATTTAGTTCATAGTATTGTCTCAATGTTAATTTTTACAATTTGGCAAACATTTTAATGTTTATATAAATGTTCATATTAGGAAAGTTGGCAAAGCAAATTTTGTAAGTCTTTTGTAAGTCTCCAATTATTTCAAAATAAGCTATTTTCTTAAATTAAGAGGGCAGACTCTGTCCCTTTCAGCAGCCATTCATTTCATTGCAGGGTGTGTAAGGACAGTTTTGAGAATACATAGAGGACTTTTCCACTGTGTCTACATTTGAGCTCTGCCCTTTTCCCTCCAAGCCATATACTTGTATATTTTTTACATGCTCTCAAGAGTTCACCTAAATGTGACTGTTGATATGTGTATTCATCCAGCCCCTCAGTGATAGACATTTTATATGGTTTCTAATTTCATGCTAGTATAAATAATACCGCAGTGCATCTAGATATATGCAGTTTTGTTTCTTTGAGAGTTGCAACCTAGAAGTGCAATAACTATGTCAAGGAAGAGAAACACAAAAGATCCTGATGCCTAGCACCACATCACTCTGCAGAATGGTTAGTTGGGTCTCAGAAGCAGTGTGCTTGAGCCTGCCTCACTGGCCAGCTAATCCACATAGGCTGGCTGATAGAAGAGAGTGCTCCCTCGCGTACTTCCTTATGCACTCGTTTAGGGAACTCTAAGAACCTCCGTTTTAGTTCTGCAGTGGTTTTGTAAGTTTGAGTTTGTTTTTCAAAGTACATTTTTGTAGTTGTAGTTGTTGTTTTTTCTGTTTTGAGAAAGGGTTTCTCTGTGTAACAGTCCTGGTTGTCCTGGGATGCACTCTGTAGACCAGGCTGGCCTTCAACTCACAGATACACCTGCCTCTGCCTCCTGAGTGCTAGAATTAAAGGCCGCTATACCCAGCTTCAAATCAATTTTCATTAAAATACAACTATGTCTGTTTTGTTAATTAACAATTTTTATTATTTTTCAGGTGAACAACCAAGTAATGGGTTTCAAACGTGTCAGTTCAGTCTTCTTCCTCTTCCTTTTCACCATCCTTTCCAGGCTTCCTGTTTCCCTTCTTGTTGATCCCTGCAGCTTCCTCTCCCCCTCATTGGTTTTTATGGCTAGGCTTAGTTTCCTCTTCCCTCTACACTTTACTATTTTTTCAGTGCAATTCTTCAAGATGGTAGTGCATGGCACATAATTTTTAAAAATGTAATACCTTACTTACACATTTTTTAAAGAAAATAACTTTCTAGATCTCTCTCACACATTCTCCCTGCTTCTCATATTTTCTTTCCATGCATGCATCCTTCCATCCATTTCTGTATATATTTCCAGATGGCATTCGACTTGAGACCCGCCTGCCTCAGCCTCGGAAGTGCTGGGATTACTGCTGTGCTATTACACTCAGTTTTAAGAGTCTTTAACTTTATTTCAGGTGAATGTATGAGATATTCTAGACAGATTGTGTGTGTGTGTGTGTGTGTGTGAGTGTGTGAGTGTGTGTGTGTGTGTGTGTGTGTGTGTGTGTTTATATCACTAAGAAGAGGAGTTGTGAAAATTGGAGGGTATGGAATTCCTACCCACAGGAGTTAAGAGAATACCAACTTGATAAGGTCTAGATTTAATAAAATTCATCATCATCTTAACACTGGGTACTCCACACATGTAGTAAATATTTTCCCACTGAACCTGCTTTAGTGGACTGGAAACAAAAGGGTTTAGGATGTGGTTGGTGCTTGGAATGACATTTCTGCTCCTGGCTCACTCTTCTGGGTCTACTTTGAACACAGGGACCTCCCTTGACACCGGTGGTTCTAGAGCATAGTATCACAGTAGGGTGCTGTTTCCTGTTACCCCCCCCACATTTCTGCCAAAAAAAACCCCCCAAAAAACAAACAAACAAAAAACCAAAAGCCAAGCTGCTACTGCTACAGAGGTAGTTCTTTCTGCTTTTGTTGCCCCTCGCAGTCTTAGTTCCTCTCGTATTTGTAAGACTGCTTTAATAGCCTTGTCTTGTAATTACATCTGGAGACAGGAGACAGCATCTTTTGATAGTTCAAGTCCTAACACATTTAAATTGCCCTCCTAATGCTGTAAAAGAGTCAAATTATATATTCTGCTGTGCACTAGACAGCAATAAATGTCAAGGTGCCATCCACTCTGGTATTTAACTCCTTGATGCCATCTGTTTCAGGGTTCTTCCCACAAACTATACGCTACTGTTTCTCTATCTCCTGGCATGAAAGGATGAGCTTGGAAAATAAATCTACTATTGAAAACATGCTAAAAGGCTGAGGAAGTTTGTAAACATTCTTTGGAAGGCTAGGCATAGCAATAAAGTCAAGGACAGGAACCTGATTCTGTAAAGGAAACATTTCACTAGATTGTCATCTACTTTATTTTTAAAGCTGCAATAAGATGTAATGATAAAAAGGCCAATGATGCATTTCAGCCAAGTGATATGAACTCTTGCTAAACCAATTAAACTGTCAGTATACTATGGTTTCATATTTTCTATAACATACTAGGTCACCTCAGGACACTTACTCACTTATGATTTTTTTTAACCACCGATGCAAAATCAATTTGCAATTTATAATCTTACATTTCATTATAAAAGTATATTATCCTGCAAGAAGGTTGCTTGGAAAATAAGAGAGTCCTAAAGCCCATTCACTCATCTTTCTGCTCAAATAGTCAGAGAGGAATAAAACCAATTGCTTCAGCTCGTATTTTGAGACTTCTAGATGGATTCTCATTTATATGATTAAAGAAAAGATGTACGAAGGTGTAACAATCTCCAACCCTGGTTGCAAATCTGAGCATTGAATGAAATTGTGGATATTAAAAAGTGAGAATTTTGCCTGACAAGTTTACTTTCACACTCACGCATGCGCCACACACACGTGCACACACACACACAGACACCAAATGTTCTTTAGAGTGGTTTTTAGAGACAGGGCCTCTCTATGCAGCATTGGCTGACCTGGAAACTCACTATGTAGACTAGACTGACCTCGAACTCTGCTCGGATTAAAGGTGTATGCCACCATGGTCAGCAAGGGTAGGCAGTTTTAGCGTCCTGTACTTGGGGTTTGGCATTTCAGCTCTTCTTAAACGGAATGGGAGCAGATGGTTATTCATATTTAATACCACCAGAGTTTTCAGGTTAGTTTTTGGAAGCAGTGAGTTGTAGAACGCTAAATCGGCAGTATTTGAAAGCAGGCTGGGGGAGGAGGTAAAGGAAGGCTTGGGGCTTTGTACTGTTCTTATTATGAGTTTCCTTTGGAAATCCTTTCCCCTTTCTCTAGGATAAACATGACACTGCTTTTGGAAAAACCAATGGCAGTAATAAAACGCACATGACAGATCCTTTGTTTTAGGCGCTCATTAGTGCAGTAGAGGGTAGATCTGTTCTCATAAACACAAAGAGCAAACAAGAGCATAATTAACATTGGCCATATAGCCTTTTCTTCTGTTATGAACTCAATGGGGTTTCCTTTAACCCTCCCTCCCGCATGGCTATTAATCATACTTGTAAATGCATTTGCCCCCAAAGCTTAAATCAGTTGTGTGCCTCTGGCAACTGTGGCTGCATTAACCCTAGACCATTTCAGCTTGAGATGTAAATTCCAAATTCTCTTCTATTTTTGTTTTAAGTCACGGTGGCAGAGGTCATATGGCTTATCTACTCTATTAATTTACACCCAGTTTATAATTTAGCATTTCTCATTTGCACATGATGCAAAAACCATATGCTACTCAGACTCCTTGCTACCTTCACTGTCTCAGGTATTCCTGTTTTTGATGGCATCTTTCCTATTTGCGTGTTCTTTCTTGATTTCAGTCTGAGCGACTGAAACACACCAAAGGAAAAGAGACACAAAGATTGGGAATTGAAGAATTAAAACAAACAGCAATTTGTATTTCCAGTTTTCCTGAGAACGTACCAGAACCAGATTTACCTGACTATTCTGGACCCAGAGTCTCACTATGTAGACCAGGTTGGCCTTGAACTTATGGTTATCTTCCTGCCTCTACTTCCTGTGCATTTGGATTACAAATTTGTGCCATCACAACTGGATTTAACTGACTTTCTCAGCAGGAGGTTTAGATACAGGCCCTTGCACCGACACCTAGAATTAGTTCAAAACAATGCTGTAAGATAGGCCGGAATGTTCTGTGTTCACAGGTGAGAAGCAAGACTCAGCAAAACGTGTAATGCAAGGAAGTGGTAGACGTGAGTGTCCAGTTTAAAGACGTTTACTGAATCGTAGTCTTGTGTGTGAGGATTCTTTGTCATTGCTTTAGTCGAGTTCAGGCTGCTCAAGGAATGGTAACACACGTCATAGCAGGGCTTTAGAACGTGGGCAAATGAACAATTTTAGGCAGATTTAAAAATTAAGAATAGTAAGTATGATTTCCATTAATGTTGGGAAACTGAAGGAAAATGCTAAGAAAAGAATTTCCCAATGGTGATAAGCCTAGAGACAAGTACCCTTTGGTCTTTTGGAGCACAAGGGATTGAAGCTGAAGTCTTGAGCATACTGTACATAGGCTGTACCACTGAGATCCATCCCTAGCCAGTACCCTCTTCTTTTTCCATACAACCCAACAATACATTGGGAACATGTCTCCATTTTATTATACGGATGTCAGCATGTGTTTAATGGCTACTCAATATTCTTTTGTTAAGGCATTCACCTAAGATAATATACCATTCCAGACTACCAATTGGAGAATGTACCTCTGATGTCACAAAATGTCTTGTCAACGTGTTTAGAATAAGTGTTTCATTATTTAGATAACAATGTTGACATGCACATAATGGAGTGTCTTTTAATTTTATTTTTAGTATTTTATTTTATATGAAGTAGTAGTTTCCTGAAACATGACACAAAAAGGTAACTTTCAAAGTTAAGGGGAACAGCAAGAGTTTTTTCCCTTGAAAAACTCTTCCATGCCTTCTATGTGGAGTCACTGAAGACTTAGATTGAAAGGTAATTTTTTCCTTTGTATCAGTGTTGTATTCTATGCAATTAATTCATGAACATCTACTAAATATAATTTATGGGAATGTTACTAAGTAGGTTTTCTAAGGAGATTTTTTGTTATTAAAAGTGGCATAAATGGTATTTTTACAAATAATTTGATATAAAATTATATATGGATACACACACATACACATATGTGTTTATGTATGTAAATAAACCTCATATACATTTTGTTGGTTCCTGAACTTTATTTTGTTGTTGTTACTTTTAGGATGATAGGTTAACAGCTAATTTTCTTTCTTCTTTTCTGAGTTTTTCAAAAATTTATAGCAAATATGCACATATATGTGCTAGTAAAATAACCTTATCTGAGGAAGACACCAGTTCAGTATGTAATGGTTACAGTTTTGAAAAATAGAACTTTTGCTCCCTCCCCACCTTCTTATACTTGACAACACTGTGATGAAGGTATTATTGTTCATTACAGGAGGTTATTTGCCCAAGACCACACAGATTGGACTGTGCATAGGGGGGATTTGAACTTGGGTGTTATATTTCCAAAGCCTGTGTGAGATAAAATATACTTGGCTCAACATACAGGGAGGTTTATTTTTATATTTGTCTTAAAAGGTTAGAAACTACGCGGTCAAAGCAGGGCTGGGACAAGAAAATACGAGGGAGGGACAGGATTGAGGGCATTTGTGCTGGTGAAACCTGGGAGGTCCTTTGGCGCCAGGGGTTAGCCCAGAGGCCCTAGATCCCTGGGGTTAATAATATCTAACCTCATAGTGCTATTGTGAGGATTAAATGAGACAATTCATGTAACGGGCACATGGTACAGGCTTGCTCAATAAATGGTAGCTAGTATTATATTTAGGACCTTGCTTGTTATAGGGATTAGAGGCTTCAAGAAGCCTGAGGCAGGACATGTTTACCCTAGTGAATCCTGTCACATCTTAATAGTCCTCAAACATTCCTGACCATTCAAATGCCTTTTATTTGAACCTTTCAAATAAACAAGCCCTAATCAGCTTTGTGAACCCTACCAGCTTGTTTAGAAAAACCTTTATGCTTTTTGGGGGTGGGTGGGTGGGTGGGGGGTGGTATTTATTTACTCACTGAAAATAGGGACTTTGTGTGATACGAGGGAAGGAAGACATGATTGGTTTGGAGCTAATAGGCAAGTTTTTAGTTTTTGTTGTTTTTTTTTTTTTAACCTGAGATGACTTGATTGAGGTTCACTCTTTAAGACTCTGGAGAGTCTGAGAACTGAAGGAACAAAAGCTCTGCAGGAAGGCCACCGAAGCGAGCAGGCTCTCCACCAAGCTTGTACATTCTTCAATTTTTTCATTCCGGTTTTGTCTTCTTCAGTCCCTAGAATAGAGTGGCATTATCTCGAAGCCATGGAGATTTAAGAAACAAGCAAGTTTGGCCTCTTTTGTTGAGCTTATGAAAGCCATATTTAGTCTTCTGAGGAATGTGTTTTTCCCTTGGGAGGCCCTTCTATACCTGCAGCCATCAGAAATTCCATAGTAAAATCCCACATTTAAGTCTTTTACGGCTGAAGTCTGTTCTGTGTGTCTGGACCAGGTCCAGCTGTCAGACCCAGATATTATTGACTTTTTCTTCTCTAGTGAGTGGTTTACATCTGCTGGCTCCATTTCTTTACCACTAATTCTGAAACACCTTGTAAGCCGATTCCTACTGCCTCTGTATTAAAATGGCACCCTCGAAGGATTCCAATAACTGACTTTCTGGCTGAGTTCAGTGTGTGGGGGGTGGGATTTATATTTCTTCATTTCTTTCTCACCCCCGACTGTGCCTCTTCCCCTGCTTTTTGACACTACATGAATTTCCCTTTCCCTCTCCCCCAGACTTTGCTTCTCTTCTTTGGGACAGCAGATCTTCTGGGCTCTGTCCCACTCATTGAAATGTGACTACTGTTCTCTAAAGCAGCTCATTCAGTGGTGCACTCATGTCCTTTTACTCTTCATTCAATCCCATGCTTCTTGCCGCTTTCTCCATGTAACTAGTTCTTCAGTTCTGACTTCTAATTCATGCCCCAGGGCTGCATTTCCCATTGCGCAAAATCAACTGGGATCACCTTTTATGAGCTACATATTGTATTATGTTCTTCCTACACATCGTTTCTGATACTTAAAAGACTCTGCAAGATACAGTTATAAACCCATTTTATAGATGAGAAGACATGCTATAGACATTTATGTTTTGTCCAGTTAGGTATATGCTATCAACTGAAGTGCAGTCAGTTCAGAAATTTACCCTTTGGAAACACACTGGTTCTTTTCTTTGTAAGGCAGTGACTTATCTACTGTTTTATTGCTTGTAGCATGGCAGAGTTGGAAATGAGACAGCCAGTCAGTTATTTTTAAAGATGTACTTTTATTTTATATGTATAAATGTTTCAGCAGCATGTATGTATGTGCACCACATGCATGTCCATGGAGGTCAGAATATGGTACACCAGAGCCTCTGGAGTTATGGATGGCTGTGAATCACCATGTGGGTGTTGAGGACGGAATCCAAGTGTTCTAGAACTACAGCCAATGCTTTTGATGACTGAACCCAGAATCAAAAAGAGAGCAAACAACTTGCTCAAAATCTTCTAAGTATAATTCACTGCAACACCAAATCTTGGAAATTCAAGTCCAAGCTTCTATACAGAAGAACAGTTCTTGACTGTTAATGATTGCCAAGTGTAATAACATTCACATTCTACATGTTATGGGCTTCCTAGGACTCAGCATGAATCTCAGGATATAGCTCTTACTTTCTTCAGATTCTGTCTGCAAGCAGACCCATCCATAGGGGGAGCTCCCTAGGGTTCTGACATGCTCTCACAGCACCAGCTATAGTCCTGTCCCTTTCCTCCTCTGTTGGACTGGAAAGTCTTTTTGGAATGGGAGTGATTTAGAGATAGTATTTCTATAATAGATAGACCTCTCAAATCAGTCATATTTTAAAAAATACTTATAAATGTTGATAATTTAGTATTAGTAACAGCTGATATTAAACCATATCCACCACTGATCTACACATACTGATATGTTAAGACAATGACTTTGAAAACCACTTTAACAAATTATTAGGGAATATCCCAATGACCATTGGTGAGGATAGTGTTTCATCTGTGTGCTTTATTTGCATAATGCTACAACATTTACAACTTGATGCTATAAAAGATCTGAGAGCTGAGAAACTCCAAGGCAGTGCCCATGGCAGAATCACCAGGCCACATCAGTTCATTAAGAATTCTCTACATTCCAAACCGAATGCTTTACTTAAGGCCATTTTTATGCCGATAGCACCTCTATGACCATTTTGTTTTTATGGAACAGAAATTTGTAGATGCTATCATGGTCAATCGGAGCAATGAAGAACATTAAATTATATACTATTCTTGTGAAATCGGGTAAAAATGATGTACAGATTCATTGAGAAATTTGGGGATTTTGCTTGGTATGCCATTTTTTTTTCTTTTATTTATGAGTGCCCTGAATTGCATTCAAGAGAATGGCAGTATTGAGTCAGGAAAGGAAATTTATTCAGATCAGCCTTTCATGATGTTTCCTTTATTGTGCATATTTATGGTGCCTGGGCTAGAACCATGGGCTTGTGCATTTGATGGTGATGGCAATGTTTTGGTCATTAACTTGCCCATGACATGCAGGTATTGTAGATTTGACAAGTTGGTGAATAAAGCTAGTCAGCACAACTACCATGTTCAAGTCCCTGGTTCCAGCTAACAGGTGTGTAGGCTTTCTCTTTCTACTCCTGACTACAGATGCTGTGACTTCATCTTCACTCTGGACACAGTGGGTCTTTAAGGCCTACATCTGATTCATTTGGTGACTCAGCCCTTGTGTCCTACAAAGAATTTGGCCTGATGTTGGTTAGAGTCTGACCAGTAGCCAAGGTTACCTGTAATGGTCTCTGCTTCTCAGAAGGAAGCAGTTGAATAGAAAGCTAATTACAGCTACTTTAGCTAATACTTGGCTAAGCAATTCAATTGCAAATGATTGCAGTCGAATTGTGCGATCTCTTCTGTGGAAATGTGATATGTCACTCTTGTCCCCAGACTTGTTTCAAGGCAAGTCAGTCACAAATAGGAAAAGTTAAATCATGGTACAAAATAGTTTCAGAATCATAGGTTGCTAAGGGTCATTAATAAGAAACTTTCACTTAGAAAGAGCAGAGGTCTAGACTAAGAACTCCATTGTAACCCAGTCGTTCGTAGAAACTGGAGCTATCTCTTATCATTCACTTACTAGTTACTGTTTTCATTCCAACATGCAAGAGGTTATACACCATTTTAAAACACATGCTTCAATCAGCCAATGCTAGGCAATTTTTAATGTCTTGAGTTTTGAATGGGGGCATTTCCATGAAAGATGACAAAACAAACTACCTAAACATTCAGCCTCCTTCCATTTTTACTAGCATATAATGTGCTTACTCTATCTGTTCACCCTATCTGTCAGCTTTACCTCATGCTTTACCCTGGAACATAGGACAGGAATAAAATGGGAGCAGGAGTCAAGGAAGAAATGGGTGCTGTGTCAGAGCTGAATCTCCCAGAAGTGACGAGGAATGGCATTTTGGGTCAAGCACCATCTGGCAGGTGAAGCACATTATCCTCAGGAGTCACGTGTGCTCGTCTTTGAAAAGCTATTAATCATTTTGTGTATAGTATCTGTCATTCTCTGAGAGTTCTCTTATTTCTTGAATGTTTTGTTTCTTGAAATTTCTGATTCTAAGCCTTTAAGAGACAGGAAGAACATAGAGATAGTATTTGGGAGTAAGAACATGGTCCCATAGTCCGATATTCAGACTTCACTGGGAATCCTTGAACCCATGCCTATTGGTTCCCATTAGTATCTCCTGTAAAATACTGGGAAGAAGTAGTATACATCTACAGTTTTTAAGATTGTAAAGGCAATAATGTAGTAGTTTTAGGGACATATATTGGTAGGCAGTTTAGAAGGGTTCAAATACAAACAAATTAAAAACACATTTTTTTTTGTATTACAGATACGATCTTTTCAATTATGCTATAGTTTTAAATGCAAAATTGTTCTTTAAATTATGCCCGAAGCCAGAAGTCTAGGTAGGTGGATTACTGAAGTCAAGGTCATCTTAGATTACATAGTAAGACCCTGTCTCAGAAAACAAAATCAATCAAAACAACAAAAAAATTACTCCGGAAATGTAAAGACTCTAAAGGCAAACAGGAATGTCAGTTAGAATACTAATATTGAAGAAAGCAGAAAATGAAAGTTGCCCCCATCATTTGGGTAAGAGTTGAGGGCAAAAGTGTCAAGGAGGCAGATGAAAAACAGCCCTGGTAATCTGTTTTTGCCATGAGTGCATCGAGATGGCTACATTTGATCTCCCATGCTGGAATGTCAAATATAAATATAGGATGTCTTGATTTTAGCAAAACATTCGGGAGGGTTCTTTAATATCCTTGTGCATAAGATTGAAATTTGACTGCATAACTAGCAATTAGGCAAAATCACAGCTGGTTGAATGTCAACCTGGAGGGAATATGTTTTTCAGGAAGGGTCACAGAACTGTTATTTTAGCTCTGGCCAGGCATTCACTCAGTTAACTAACACGGAGTACCTACCATGAACAAGGCACCCCATTAACAATGACTGTGAGGAACAAAGGGGGCGTTCAGATTTGGCTCTTGCTGCAATGGTGCAGCTTCTTGGTCCTAACCGATCACAAAGACAGGCTTCTCACGAAGCAGATAACACAAAACCGGGTGGTGTATTTTCATATCCAGGGTGACAGAGTCCAGATTGTAAATGATCTCAACCTGTAAGAACTTTAGTTCAAAACCTACAAGATGAAATTTAACAGTGATAGATGGAGAGTCCTGAAATTTGGAATGAAAAAAAATTGCATATGCACAGGATATGAGAGATGTGACTTGGCAGCAGTTTATGTCAAGAGTTCTTGGGGATTTAGTTGATCACAAGTTTAATATGAGCCAACAATGTGGTGGAGCTCATTTTTTTTCAAGCAAAAACAATTTTAGGCTGTATTAGAAGCATGTGTGCTACTCAGACCACATCTGGAGTATTATGTTCAAGTGTAGTCACCACAGTTTACGAACTTTGACAAAGTTGAGTGTATCCAGAAAACAGTGACCAGGATGTGTCTGAAAATCATGTCAATCATGTCAAGTGAGAAATGGTTGAAAGAAAGAACTTGTGATATTCGGCTTTTTATATTTTAAGCCTTTCTTTTTTTTAATCCCCTTTTTTTCTTTCTTTCTTTTTTACTTTTATTAATTTTTTTAAATTTAGATGTTTCAAGTCCCAGTTAGGTCCCCTTGCTACGTATGCCATTTTTCTGCATGGCAACTACACTTTCCCCAGTAGACTAGGATTACTTTACAACACAGTAGAGCCTCTGTCCTTGTGTTACATCCATGGGACCCAGTTCATCACACAAACTAGAGTGGGTTCTCAGCAGTGATATCCAAATGGGTTAGTGAAGTTTTCCATGGTAGCAGCCTTGAATAGAGCTGGGGAAAACGATGAATAAGTATCATACCTGCTTCTATTGTCGTTAAATAGACATTCACAACAAACGCCTTTAAAAAGAAGTCGTAAAAAGTTGTACAATTTTTGTTGACCTCTTCATTGGATTTTTATTTTACTTTAGTGTCTAATGAGGTTTAATAATAGACACACATTTCTGCTAGCTGGATTCTTCAGAAAGCCTTGTTTCCAAAAGGAGCATTTTTTTAAAATGAAAGGAAATTTTGGCACCAGCATGAAGAGATCTGAAGAAAACGAGACACCATTTTTATTCCCAGATTAGGAAAAGAACATATATGTATATAATCTTCATTGCCAATAAGCATTCAGTCAAACGGACACACTCACAACCCTTTTGGAACAGTCATTTGGCACTGTGTATTACCAAGGGTTTGAAAACTATTCATTGTTTGATCCAATGATTCTTCTTTAGGGACTTTCTCCTAAGAAATATCATTCTGAGTAAAGAAACAAAAGTCTTATGAATAGAGGTGTTTTATGATCATAAAACATTGGAAACAATAAAGATGTTTACTAATAGAAGTGTGTAGTTACATAAGCTGTCAGATATGCAGTGCTGTAAAACTTGCAGTTTCCACACAATATAAAACTCTGTATGTGGTGTGATACAGCAGCATGAATGCAAATATCTAGACATATATGTAGGGAAAGTTCTGCAAATTCTTCTACCACAAAGTCACCAGTGGCTGAATTTCAGTAGTGGGATCATTGATTGTTTTGTTTAGTATTTTTGTTTTCCTAAAATTTACCCCTGAAAATGATCACTCTCCACGTGTGCCTCCCCCTTATATACAACTTGTTGAGGTTTAGATTTGTTTTCTTTTCTCCCATCCTTCCTTCATCTTTTCGCCCTCCTTTCCTTCCTTTTCAGACACAGCACCATAACTCAGATTGACCTTGAAATTACTCTGTAGCTTAGGCTGAGCTCCTCCTGCCTCAGTCTCCTGAATGCTGGCATTACAGGTACTTGGCACTGCATCTAATGTGGACATTAGCTTTCTAATTCAAGTCTTTAACACAATCTTGTGAATCTCCAGGGAAGCTAATGCCATTATGAAGTGTGAAGGAGGAATACCCAAACACAGTCAGAGCAAGTATGCTTTTAATTCTAAATATAAAAAAATTAATTTTAATTTTTTGTAACTCAAAGCCTCCGTATAAATATATTTCATGAACAATTTTTGATCAAGGGTATGGTAAAAAGCCACACAAATAAAATATGCCACCACTGAAAAGAGCAGTAATGAAGTTGATAGACAGCTATTGAGGATGGAAAAGTCCTCCGTAGTTAGAAGGCATTTAATAAAGTGTTCAGTGGAAGGGAAGGAGGAGGGGAGAATAAAAGATTGATTGTGATGAATTAACATTGAATTGCTTGATATATAATGGAAGGATCTGAAAATATGATATCACCTGATTAAATCAAGTCTGTTTAGCTATTTATGTAGCACACAGATGCCTCAAAGTTCTAGTTCTCAGGCCCTGGATACTGTAAAATGTATCCATTACAAGTAATTTGCATGAAACCATCACTCCGGACATTCAATGCAATCCAATTCTCAACTGCCATCAACATTACTAGTAGTTTTCCCAGTATCCATTTAGTTTAATTCCTGGGCTATCTTTCCTAAAGGAAGGCATTCCACAGGCATGTCTGATGCAAACTTCATCTCTGATGATTTGATGTTAATTTTTGGATCGCGTGCATGTTAGCGAACCCTATCTCATCTTTATCTAGTGCTAGTGGTTCAGAAGTGACTGCATTCTTTCTCTCTCTCACACACAAGAGAACTAAGCACCATCACGAGTCTCAGAAACTGAATAGTTCTGTTTGCTAATAACATCAATGATTACCAGCATCCTAGCAGAGAGAAAAGCCATAAGAAATTTGGCTTTATTCTAATGGTATGCAGAAAGCCTGAATGTTCAGAAACTGAAGTTTTTATGATTATTCACGTCTAGTGGCTCTGCTTTTTTTTTTTTTTTATAAGGTGCGACCATGCCTAGGAAGTATATCTGCCTTTGGGACATTGTCTCCTCTGTTTCCTTGTGTGCTAAGAACACTGCCAATAACACTGTTAAGTAGTCTTGTGTCTCCCATTTTATTTTGACCATTCTTCTGTGTTTGTTCCTGTTCTTGATACCTTCTTTGTATCACAATGGAAAGCAATGTGCTTTGGTTTTTTTAATTTTTTCAGAATTTGTCAGATTCCGCCCTTCTTAACCTTCAAGTTTCCTAAATGAATATTTTCATACTTGTTTGGAATGACATTTCTACAAGGCAAAACCATGTGAAACAGGGTGAGCACACATTTTCTTTTAAGATGTCTTCAGCTGGTTGGTGACTCAGTTATACAAATTCAGTGCTCCATGACACTGTCTGTAGGTGTGACTTACTAGGGATGAATAGTCTTAAATAGGGAATCTGGATCACTTGACAGAAAGCCAAATACTTGTAAGCTCTTTTTGCCTCAACTATGGCTGACCTTACAGTCTCACAGGTTTGGCAAATGTTATGAGCTTGATCATTTGCCTCGTGATAACTCCACTAAAAACAGGAGATAATTTCAGCAGGGAATAGTGGGTCTTTGATCTTCATGTAGATAGAGAAATAGCATAATGCAGAAAGAGTTCTATTGGAATAGTTTATGGCAGAGATAACACAATCACACGAAGGTTTTCTTTTAGTATGTCCAAAGTATATTGGCAAATATTACTAGATGTGCTTTTTCTGTTGCTTTAATTTCCCTATGGAACGGGGTTCTTCATTATTTGCTTTTTCAACCTCTGATTTTCTTAAATAAAATGGTTTAAGGATACAGATCTCTGTAGTTAAATACATTGATGCTTGACGAGTAGATGGGGAAACCTTTGAAATGACAGATGGTTCCCGAGGGGTGAAGACGATGTAGTAAATGTGTTTCTTCACTGTGCTCATGGGGCCATGGCAACAGGCCTGAGAACAAGGAAAAATGAACCTCAAGGCCATTTCTACTTAGATGTCAACTTTTTTGTTGGAATAAGGACAGTATTTTTCTCCATTTTTGTTTTCATACAGATCCAAGCCCTGATGGTGGTGGTTGGTTTGTTTTGTTTATTGCTGTTTCCTGAAGGTTTTAGACTTCTCTTTGTGTTCCAATCCCACCTCCATTCCTCCTTTCTTTTTCCAGTGCACGACAGAGTATTCTGCCCCACCCCCGTTTTTATCTTGCCTGCAGTGATAAATTAGATTTGAGCACATAATCTGACATAACTTTCTCCTACATCCTCATCAGTGTTTCAGTGTGTATAAGTAGACATATTCAAATGTTTATGGGTGGGGATGAATTTCTCCCACAATGATCTTATCCATGTTGATAAAGCCTCTCCTCTCTCTTTTTTGGGTCGCCAAAGATTCCCATCATTCATCCTAGTTTCTGGTCCTTGTTTTCCACCCAGCACTGGCCTCTTCTCACACTCTGATCCTCAGGGCATTACTATGTCCCTGACAATAGTTTTAGTTCTATGTTGTTACTCCATGGTCCTTTGTGATTTCCTTTTTCCTTAGCAGCTAGTGTCCAGTGCTCTGAAGGAGAGCACGTTTCACAGAATGATCCTTTCATTAAAGGATGTAAATGCTACAGTGACAACTTGGTTGTCATATAGTTTGTGGCCAGAGGAGGAAATGACACTAACACAAAACTCCAGCATTTCAAAGAAGAAAATAAAAAGAAGGGGTTGATACTAAGTTCCATTCCATTCCAATTGAAATCCAGTCAGATATATCACAATCTACAAATGGGATATTGATGTGAGTGTTAATGCACATTGAGTTATTTGAAACATTTTAGCTGTACTTTTCTTCTGTCTTGTAGATTGCACAGGGACTCTGCAGTTCACTGTTCATACAGTTGTCCAGGACTTAGGAACTACCTAGTTAGAGACCTTGTCCTCAAAGGCAGGATAGGAGCAAGCAGTCAGGTGGCTCAGATTGTTTATCTTTCTTGCTCATGCTGCCACAGTGCTTGTTATTAATTTTTCTGGTGCCAGAGATGGAACTCAAGGACTTTTGTGGATTTAGCATCCACTCTAATATTGAAGTACATCACTAGCTTAGACAATTTTCATGGTCTTAATATAGCGTGTACCACCCAACCGTTACCCTATGTTTTGACATTTGTTTTCCAGTTATTTGCTGCTAGTACCCCCAATAAAGTCCTCCTTCTAAATGCAGGTTTCCTGTAGCTGTTTTACTGGACAGAGACTTGGATCTCATTTGTAGGAAGCAGACCATTGTCAAGGGAAGAAAGGGCAATGTTCAACAGTAGGGGTTGACAATGTTCTGTACTAGACAAATTAGAACAAATTTAGTATGTTCAGGAAATTTCACTTAGGTTACTGCCTGTAAATCTTTTTAGTATATGTTTGACAAAAATTTATAATTATTTGCCCAAAAGCTAGTTTCTAAGTCAAATGGTGGAATCTTATATCCCCTTGTATATATATCTATGATGTCAATGGTGCTTTAAGTGGTTTTTTAATAGTACGTTACTAGATTAATCAAAAACGCAATCATTTTTTGATTTGTTTCAGAAGCAGAAATAGACTTGATTCAAATCAATTTCTGGATAACCCATGGCATGAGCTTTTAGAACAATCGAAAGACACATTTTTATCAGGAAGAGATACTACAGAAGCTATAATTCATATTGCTGCTGCTCCTCCTCCCCCCCCCTTTTAGAAAGGATTTCATTTTTCCTTTGCTGGCTTCAAATCCACTATGGATGGTCATGGATGGTTTTGAACTTCTGATCCTCCTGTTTACCTCCAGGAGTGATAGGCATGTACCACTGTATTTGTTTTATTTAGTCCCAGGGCTGGAATGCATGTGGAACGCATGTTAAACCATCACTCTACTAACTGAGCTACGTCCTCAGCCCTTCCTTTCAAACGTGAATACTTCTTTGGGCAGAAATTTCCTCTGGGAGGCAATTGGTAAGCCTTTTGGTATTAATTGCTTATTTTTTGTTATCTCTGCTGAACCTAGAGCTTTTGGAAGTTAACGTTTTTCTTAAGTGTGGTAATGAATTTACCCCAAGGGCCACAGCCTTTAATAAAGCAGAGGATTAGGCTGAGAGGCTGTTTGCGAGGAAGCAGGAACCCTTGGAGAATGTTTGAAATGGTCCTAGGCAGGAGTTCCTTTTCTGCGATTGCTTTTCTCTCTGGTCGTTGTGTTGGAAAAGCATCAGAAAAGGATATTGATTTTTAGTCGACACGAAGATGTAAGCCAAAAAGGTGTTTAAAGAAGATGAGGCATTGTAGCTTTTGTTTAATTTTATAAGGTTTTTATATGGCATTTTTGGGGGCACCACACTTATTCCGTCTTTTAAGAAAAATAGTACCACAGTTAACACGGTCCTTGTTATTAACAAGTGCTTTATTGAACACACGTTTAGTTTCTCACAGTTCTTGCAGAGGATTTTCTACGTGCCAGGTGATCAATAACTACTTGATTAATGTCTTCTAAATGCAAATTTAACATTAAAATATGGACGTTTCCCCGTGCTCTCCTTGGTTAACACAAAATGTCTATTAGGAGAAGGTGTGCTTGAATAGTTGGCACCCATTCCCATGAGACAATTGACACATGTGTTTTCTGTGTTTGAATTTACTTGAAAGTTAATAACCACTAGGCCCTTTGTCCAATTACTCAGAAGTCACGTAGATTATCATGATCTTCTAACAGCAGGCAGGCAACCCAAAAGGCTGGAAGGACCTTCAGCTAATTATTCATCATTCCTCGAATTAGATGTCAGAAACCTAGTGGTTGGGTTGACATAATAATGATAGCTCAGATTTGTTTGTTCCATCTTAATTGTCTAGCACTCTGGGATTTACTGAAGACTACTGTTGATGGAGTTGCTTGGTAGTGGCTGTTAAGGCAAGGTTCCTGGGGTGCTGAAAGAAGGGCACAGAAAGGAGATGGGGACTACCTGGAGGAAGTGGTAATCAGTATCCATGCCTTTGAATAGAATGGGTAGATGTGGCCACAGAAAAGAATGGCTCTGCTCAACCATTTGTGCCAAGATTAGTTAGGGCTATCATGAGGTCAACTCTATGACCCATACCACATGAGACTGGTGCTCATTATAATGAATCAGGGGTATTGAACAGTTATATTTTATATACAGTATTTCATCTACAGAGACAAACAAATGGAAGAAATATCCCTACAGCAATGGGTAAGGATTTTAATAGTTACATTTTTTTTTTTTTTGCAGAAGACCTTACTTAATCTGCAAATACTTAACAAGGTCAGACATTGAGTTGGATACAAAAAACCATGTGTGTGCCTTTGGAAAGTTTATTAAGTCTAGAAGACTAAACATATACAAAAGAAATGTTCACGCAGTACCAGGCAGTGCCAGCCAGTTGTTTATTGACTGGTATAGGCTTCAGGGGATGACGAGCTCCCTGGGGTCTTGAGTTGGTTAGAAAAGTTTCCAGATTCTTAAGTGGACTCAGAGTTGAGGAGGATTCAAGTGGGTCCATCATGCTTCTAGATCAGCAGAAATGTCCTTTGCCCTCTGGGAAGAATCACTGTCTGACCTGTCCTCCAAAACTCCTCCTCCAAACTTGCTTGTCCATTTAACATCCTTAAAGCACACCTGGTCCGTAATTAGCCCAATCAAACTGTGTTTCAGTCATTACCCTTGGATTTCCCCAGGATGAGCTTAATTCATCTCCCACATTAAAGTGAATAACTACATGACCAAAACTCAGCTGAATAGAATATTCTTGTCTCTATTATGTCAATTTAATGCTACTGTAATTTTATTGCAAAGAAAAGGGTGTCGGGTTACAATTTGCCACCCAAGTATCTGTACAGAAATTGTCCGTGTATGTTGTAAAAAAAATCTCTGATGTCAAAGGGCTCTCATTTTTCCTGAATACTACTTCATCTGAGGGAAGAAAGAAAGGGAAATGAGCTGAAACTCGGACTCACGGAATTTAAAACTGATAAGATCTAATTTTGCCCATTCATTCAGAGACTTGTTATTCAGAGTTTATTGCTTATAAAAAAAAAAGTATCGATGATAGATACAGTCCCTTGCTTCTAAGGTTTTACAGGGCTTTATTTTGCATTTTCACCACACTTCCCTCACCTCTGACTTGCTGCTGGGTTTGATGGCATGAACTGGTGGTACATATGCCACGCTACCAAAGTGAGAAGGGAGAGGGGCTCCTTTATTAGATCAGATTACTGCCAGATGCCTGGAACGCTCTCACTGGTTGCTGTTTAAACAGGGGAAAACACAGATTTGACCACGTCTAGGAATGGTGCCAGGTGTCTATACTAAGGCAACCCAACTCCAGAAGGCTATAAAAATAGCCCCCAAGTAGTAGGTTCTGATTTCCCACTGAGCTGACCAATAAATCCAACCGCCAGTTAATTAAAAATGCTTGGAGAGAAGGTGCATCCTCTGTGACCCACCTGTCCTTGTGAATGCTCATTGCTTACAAATGGGAGACTACCACTTACTGTTAGGAAACGCCCTGCTTCCCTTTCACAGAAACCAGGAGGTTTAAATGGCATGTATGGGTGCCTGATAACAGCCCTCGGGTCTCAGGGTTTATTTGAGGGTAAAATGATCTGTGGCTTCCAAAGAAGCAAGCACTTTTTTCCACTTGTGTTCACGCTTCCTGGCACCACCAGAAAGAGCAGGTTTAGAGAAACCACCTCATCATTCTTGATAGGAGTTTCCTTCAGTCTGTCAAAATCTGATAGAAAAACATTGTTTCTCTAACTTCTGGTACAAGTAGGGTAGCCTGATATGCTAGAATTTGGATATTTTAGTATTTATTTATGTAAACTTAAGAATTCCAACTTGATAGCCTTTTTCAGATTTATTTTTTGAATGTTAATGAATGTTTGGTTTGCATGTATGTATGCTTGTGCCTGGTGCCCATGGAGTCCAAAAAAGGGTATCAGATCCTCTGGAAGTGGAGGTGTGGATGGTTGGGAACTGCCAGCATTTTTGAGGTGCCATTGGGCTTTTATCTTTCTGTTTTGCTCCACCCCCGTTCTATGGTATGTTAGACCAGGTTGTCTGGAATTCACTATGTAGGACCATCTTGCCTTAAACGAGTAGCAATCCTCCTACCTCAGCCTCCAAGTTGCTGAGGTTAGAGGTGTGAGCCCAATGTAGTGACTGACTTGGCAAATAAACAAAAGCAAAGAGAAAAAACCAGAACAATACACAAAACAAACAAACAAACAAAAAACTTAGTGAGAAAAACTAGATGCTAGAGCACTTGCCTAGCATGCATAAGGCCCCAGTGTCAATATTTGGGGTAGAAGAAGGAAGAAGCTGAGAGAAGGGGAGAGTGTGTGTGTGAGAGACTGCTACTTGTCTACTCAGAAGTCCTGTTTTCTTTTAGGGCCCCGAGTTCAATATCCAGTACTACAGAAATAAAGCAAACACATAAAAAACCCAACCAAAAAAAAATAGGCTTCAGTGTAACTAGTATCTCTTGATTGGTTGGGACTTTGAATGCATTTTCCATCACAACAACCTACCCATTAGCAGTCTCTTGTTAGGGCACTCGAACAGTTATGTCAGAAAAGATCTTCCCCACCAATACAGACGAGTGAGACAATATGGTTTCAATATGGGGTTAGCATTCTCAGAGTTACATTCACACAAGGTAGCATAAAATTGACTATCAAATCTGGAAATAATTTTACATAGTTTTAGAAAAAATAGGAGAGAACAATTTACAGCTTCTTCTGTGTTTCTAAGAAACAAGAAGAGGCACATTGTGGCCATTAAAGTTTACCTTAGAAGAGACCCCTGAGCTAATTCCAGAGGTAACTATCTGTTCAGGGTCAGAGGCCCAAGAGCTTGAATTGTAAGATCAAAGGTCAAGGCATTTGATAGGTCTATTACATTCTTGTGACATCTAAAGCAAAATCTATCTATAGCACTTTTAGTATATACCTGAAGGAAATTAGCCAGCCAATCACAGAGCTACCTACAGACCCAGGTTTACTGCTGCAGTATTCATCAGAGCCAAACCAAAGAATCAGCCTACGTGTCCATCAGCAGATGAATGGATAAAGAAAATGTGGTAAACTGGAGTTTCATTCAGCCACAAAAACTTTGCAGGAAGACCAGTGGAGCTGGAGATCACTATATTCATAATATAAATGAGATTCAAGATGATAATACATGCTTTTTCTAATATGATCAAACTTGTATTTATGACTGTTATCTATCTATCTATCTATCTATCTATCTATCTATCTATCTATCTATCTATCTATCTGACATGGAATTATGAGTTAAGAGGAAGCCTTCTAAAGGGAGGGAGAATAAGAGAGGATAATGGGGTAAAAAAGGACAAAATATCATGCTCCATTTATATGTAGAATCTACGTTTAAAGACATACACATATGTGACCTAATAGAAGAATGGGGACTATGACTAGAAGATGATTAATAAACAGAGAAGTATGGGGGAAGGCAGTATATAAGCAAGGCATGCTATATTTGTATGCAAATGTTATTATAGACATTATTTTGTTTACTAACTGAAAATTTAAATTAAAAAAGAAAATTTAAAGAAAACGGAAGGGGAAGGTGGCTGCTTACTTACATATATAAAAAAATGTACCCTTATATCTCTTGACATGACAGGACACCATGAAATTCTCAAAAACTCGGGGATTAACTCATTTGTCCAGTAAAACTTCTTCCCTACAAGGGTGCCACTACGTAGGAGTTGGAAACCTATATCACTATATTGGTTAATTTTAGAATTGGTTTTTTTGTTTGTTTGTTTGTTTGTTTTTTAGATTTAGCCCTTTGACTGAGGTCTTCCTTAGAAAATGAAGAAACTAAGGACTTCAATGGGATAAACGGAGTGGGAAATTGTAGTCCCTTTTTCTTAATATGGAGATCTTTCCTTCCCAATTAGGTGTTACATTGGCCTTATAAACCACTGAGAATGGATGGTTTAAAGACACTTAAGAAATACAAGTTTATTGTGAGCTTAAGAGCATGCACATGGCTTTTGGACAGACTTCAAACCTGAGAAATGTGTTTTCTATTACTGAGGAAAGTAAATGAAGAAGCTTGTTTCTTCTGCCCAGTGTCATGCAAGCATGACTTTTACTTACCTTAACTTGCACACTGTTAGCGAAGCTTTTCCTGATTAGTTGCCTCTTCACCCCTTTCTGTCCTCTCTGAGGTATGCACACTTCCCCATAAGGACATCTGGAGCTGTGGCCCCAGGGATTCATACAGGCAGTTTTTTAGCTTACTCTTTTAGCCTAAGTACATCTTCCTCCTGCCAGTGTGACCTTTCTCCTTTCTTTCTCTCTCTTTCTTTCTTTCTTTCTTTCTTTCTTTCTTTCTTTCTTTCTTTCTTTCTTTCTTTCTTTCTTTCTTTCTTTCTTTCTTTCTTTCTATTTTATTATTTTTAATGGAGTAGCTAAAAGGGTGTCACCATAGAAGTACTATCTTTGAGCCACCCTGATCACTAGAGGAAAAAAAAAAAAAGAAATCCAAGCATCCTGTTTGGACAGGTTGTAAGCTGTGACATTAGACCTTCCTGGTATGCAGAATGGCTTTCATCACTCTCCCAGCCCATTCAGCAAGGTTAAAGGTCTCAGGAAGGTATTTGACTTGTGGCTCTGACTTGCCCCGACTGCTGAGCAATGATGGGTCTTTTTCTTGAACCACTTAGGAGGCGCCCTTGGGAGCAGCATACCAGAGACGTAGAAATGGGGGGGGCGGTGGGAGGGGGGAGAAAGAGTTTGTTACATGTTTGAAATGAAGAGGTCACCCACAGGAGAGTAGAATATACACCAAAAGCTTTGCTGGTACTTTTATAATTTGCAGGCTCTGCTCAGGAAGCAAAATGGTGTTCCAGGCTTTGTTTGGAGTCAGAAAGAGAAGTTGAAAATTATTGTAATTTGCTTTTAATAAGACCCTCTGCAGCTGGGACTCAGCCTCATGCAGCTCACAGAAAGGGGCTTTGTTCACAGAGACACTGCCAAATAATCTAGATATGTTTATTTATTCACCCTAGAATATCTAGTTTCTACATGTAAGGTGCATCAGATCATATGCTCTCATTCCCTTCTCCATCTTCCCAGAGGGAAGACCTTGGATTTGAATTAAGGTCTTTTTTTTTTTTTTTTTTTTTTTAATTATGGAACTGCTGTTTAACTCAGGTAATCCAGGAGTCTTAGCTTCAGAGTACTAGAATTATAGACTCATGGATCACACTTGGCTTCTTGAACAAAGGTCTGTTGGCTTTAAACCGAGCTGGCTTGCTGGTTTGCCACAATTGACTAACATACTAACACTTTATGAGGACTCTGTGGGCAAGTGTCTGGAATCGCCAGGGCTGTTGGGAGAGGAAGAGGGTTTAGCATTTTCCCACAGGGAAGTAGATGAGCAACAGGACTCTGAAACCCACGTGTAGTTCCTCAGGTGCTGCTATCCCAGTGACTGACACATACTTGGCACCTAAGACTTCTTGGGGTAATTGGATGCCACCATCTCACTCCATCTGTCATTTCTGTCTTGCTTCAGAATCTGACCTCAGGTGTAATGACACTGCAGGTTCTTTCATATTTAGAATATGTTTCTGCATATGCATATGTGCTGCATGATAATCTTTTTGATCAACAGTAGACCATGGTTCCATACAATGTTATTGCCTAGTGATATCATAGTCAACTAAGTCTATTTAGATGTTTGTGCAGCCATGAAATTGACTAAGGGTATTCTCAGAATGTATCCTTACATTAGGCAATACATTACTCTCTCTCTCTCTCTCTCTCTCTCTCTATATATATATATATATATATATGTATGTATATGTATATATATGTATATATATAGAGAGAATATATATATGTATATATATGTATATATAGAGAGATAGAATATATATATATATTCACCTCCAATAAAGCTTTCACACTTGTTTGAATTTTTCTAGTTGCAGTAAGCCAATAGGTGTTCATAATATTCCTTTTTTTGAAACAGAGTCTATGAACTTACTGGCTATTCTAGTTTGGTCTTGGACACAGACTCCTCTTTTCTCAGCCTCCTGAGAGATGAGCTTAGAGGCCTAAGCCCACACCCAGCTACAATAACCTTCTGAGACCAAGAGAAAAGTTTTAGTTCAGGCTATCTCACTGCATGTCACATTTCTTTTAGAATGGTCTGAATTTGAAACCAAGTAATTCATAACAAAGTTTAATATTTGGCATAACCTTTGGACGAACAATAAGCTTCAGAAATTTTTAAATTTTAAATTAAGAAATCTCAACTTTATTGAGATCTAATTCATATACCTTGAAGTCCACCCTTTTAATATACAATTCATCATTTTTTAGGATAGTCAGAGTTTCCTAGGCATCAATTTAAGCAACTTCAAAATCTTTTTATTATAGAAAAACTATTTGCACTTTAGCCATCATTGTCTTGTCTATTCACCTACTCACACCCTTCCCCCAATCCTAAGCAGCTTGGTATTTACATTCTATGGAATCTCTTGTTTGGAACATTTCATATAAATTAAAATCACAGTATTTGACTTCTTTCATTTAGTGTATCACCTTTAAATTTCTTCTGTGTAGTATATATATACACGTACTCACATACACATACTCACACACACACACACACACACACAAATGTGTGCATGTTATATTTTAACTTGAAACAAGTTAAGATCAATGGCAGCCATGTTGATTAGTGGTTCTGTGTGTAATCTATGCTTGACAGTGAACTCTAGCTATTCCTTTTCTACAGGAAGTGACTGGAAGTGTACTGGAGAGTTTATTCCCACTTACACAATCTGACATTTTGACATTTCCTGAGCTGCAGGATACTTGAGAGCAAACAACTTGGCTTTTACTGAAAAAATTAATTATATTGTCACTTTCACATAGTGTTGGGCCTTTGTACGAGGACAAAGGTGTTCATGCTGGGAAAAATGAGATGCTTAACAGGATGACAGTAACATAAAGGTCCTGAGTCTGGAGAAAAGGACCTCATTAAGCATTGATTATCAGCATGATGTTTAGCCTTTCGAAAAGTCTTACTACATTCTATGGCATTATTGTATGAAGGAAATTTAAATGTGTAGTCCATTTACATCATAAATAAGTTTTGTGTATTTTATAACAGCCTAATATTCCCTTAGGCTACATCAGAACTTCAAACTCAGTTCAGTTGTTTAAACAGACTTGATGGGACAAGCTCAACATACAAGGCCTGTCACCAGGAGTCAGTCACAGAGCTAAAGCTGGCTTGTGGGTTGTCATGCAACTAACTCTTCTGGTTGCAAATCTGGAGATGAAGTCAGCTTTGCCCAACAAGAATATGAATAGTTCATTCAGGAACACTGGGAAGTAGTTCTGTGGACAAGAGACAGTGTGGGGTTAAGGTTAAGAGGTTGGACAATGGTTCTTTGTATTAGATCCTAAAAGCTCAAGCAAAACTAAACAAACATATAAACTAAAAACAGGAGAAAATAATTTAAGTCAAACTCCATTAGCCACAGAATGTAAATTCTAAGATCCCTCATGGGTGCCTGAAATCACAGGCTGAGCATGCGTGCACGCATACACACACACACACACACACACACACACACACACACACACACGATAAAGTTTAACTTTAAATAAGATTGAAGAGAATAATCAATGAAAGCAACTACCACAATACACTGCAATAAAAATTGCAAGTGTACTTTTCATGACAATAATTTTTCATTTAAGTTGTTAAAGAATTATTTGCTTATTTTTCGTGGTGCTTAGGACTGAGGCCAGGACCCTAGACATGCTAAGAAAGCACTTTATGGCTCAGCCATCCTTATCCCAGTTTCTCTTTACATGGTTTCAGTTACCAGAAGTCAACCTTATCCCAACAGTACTGATGTTGTCTGGGTGGTGGGTCGGGTCAGCAAAGGAAACAAGGAAATGAAGAAAAGCAGCATGTAAAATCACATGGGAGAAAGTATTGGCAGGGCACTTGTTTAATAATGGGTTAACCATTTAAAGTATGTCAGGAACTCAGTTTGATAAGTGATAAAGTCAATAAGCCATTCTGAAAGTGGGGTCATGATGCAAATAGCATTTCTCAAAACGAGGTCTACAAATGGCCCACAGATGGATGAAAAATGCCGAACACACTAACTTTTATGAAGACCAAAATTAAAACTGAGGTTAGGTATCAACTTGGCAGCTAATATAATATGGATATTATCAAAATAACAACAGCTATTTATAAAAATTTTAAGAAAAGGGACGTCTTATTCCTTATTAGTGGGAATATAAGTTAAATACACATAATGAAGAAAAGAGTGTAAGTTTGTATAGAAACTAAATTCAGACTATTCCATGCTCCCGTAATCTCACTTGAGGCTAGATAACTTAAGGAAGTAGGTTTATGAAAAGGTATATTCATTTTCATTTTGACATTATTCAGAAGTTAAATATCTATGATGGAATGTGGTTCCATTCGGCATGTAAAAGGGAGATGACTATGTCATTGTGATCAAATGGATGAATCTGGTGATCATTAGGCTAAGTGAAGTAAACTAGGTGTAGACAGACAAGTATCGTGTGCTTTCGCTTATGTTTGGAACCTAAAACAATGGAACACAAAGGATCCAGATGAAAAATGGTGGGTGCGAGAGAAGGAGGAGGATTCGGGATGAGGTGATTATTTTAGTTAGATAGGAGGAATCAGCAATCAGTACTGTAAAGAGTGGACATGCTAATTAGCTCCAATAAATCACTTCACATTCTATATGTGTATCATCACACCTGTACCTCAGAAATACCTACCAGTCTTACTAGCTACCTGCTATTGGATTCTAATCTGATGACATTGAGACTCTCTCAGCCTCGATAATCTTGTTGTTAAAATGCATATGGAAATAGTTATTTCACGGCATAGGTGGCTAGATTAAAACAATACACACTGCAGTGTGTGCGGCATACTTTCTCAGTTTGAATTGCCTTTTTACATTTTTGGTCTACATCGAATTGTTAAAATTGATAAAACTAAAACTTTGAACGCAGGGTTTGGAAATAGTGTAGTGTAATGAAATACTGGTAGAGCAGTTATTGAAAGCAATATAAATATCAGAGGATAGTCAATTTAAGCAACTAAACAAAATTTGAAGATGCATACAGCCTGTGTTCTGCAACCATGGAAACCTTATTTCGGATTTGTTCTTTTTTGCTATCTAGCCGTTGGCCCTTTATAACATCTAGAACTCAGAAGATTCTCATTGTAAGATATAAGCCCTTTGCGACTTTTTCTAGAATTCTCCTCAGAATACTAGCATTCTATTAGTAACATGCCACCCTCATTCTGCCTTGCTGGTTCTGATCTGTTGACAGAATTTTCTGGAATTCTGGGTAAAAGCAAAAGTGTTTACTTCCTAAAAAGAATTTCTCTATATTTTGATTGTTCTGTATTCTCAATTCATGAAGATCCAGTCTAAGGGAAATCCAAATCATGTTTTGACAACCTTGTTAAACATGGAAAGATGGTTTTCTACTGACTGAAAGAAAGGAGTCTATCTACATGCTGTGGATGGGAAATGACCCTGTGCTAGCCGGTAAATGGTTGCGCTTGATGAAATATTACAGCAATCATCAGGAACTACTTTACAAAACAAGTGACTGATAGATGATGTAAAATTAAATGCTTTGGCAAATGGAGGATCTTGAAATTAGGCCAAAGGGCAGTGTTTTGAATAATGAAAAATTGAATGCCATGGTAGGACAGAGAAACGAGACATGCTGCTATCCAAAATGTCTGGATATTTGGTAACAGACACCATCCTCATCTACTACACTTCTAATGTAGGCTCATGTACTCAAAGTAAAGTAAATGTCAGAGAGTGCCTTATTTTCAGTGTGAGTACAAAGTTGAGCACAATTCATACCTTTCCCCCCCTCTGACACAGTCGATAAAGAGTGTATCTCTAATAGAGGTTTGGGTCAGGTTTGGGTCAGCTCTCATGCACTGTCTGTGGTTTATGTTGCACCCTGACAGGGCTTTCAGGTGACTGTCACATTCTAGCTTTGGCATCAACACCTTTGCTATATATTGCAAGTCAAATTTCACTTGGTGGTAGGATGGAAAAGGCCATTTTGTAAGACCCTTATTTAATTAGATGGTTGCTAGACAGCATGTGGAGTCCGGATCCAGCCGCAGTAAGTGGCATTCTGTATATACTTGCAGAACATGGAAGAAAACTGTATAGCAGGGTCTTTTGTGCTGAGTCTTGATTAGTGTTGTTTCTTAGTAACTGCTTCCATAACCTTGCGTAGTAATTGGAAAGCCATACGAGTAGAATCTGTGAGTACTGGAAGGTTTAGGACAAAGGCACGGTCACCATAAAGGTATGGTGAGCCTCTTGCAGGATTTGGTTTGTTGAGCTGTTGAGAAAGGCTTTAGGTACATATAAGCATTCGCATACACCCGAATTTCCAAATTTAGAGTATACATTTCTGAAGGGGCAACGCTCAGAACTGTGAACTGATGGTCTCAGAACAAGAAAAAAAGAAAGAAAGAAAACCTTTACACATGTGTTAGAGTGTAGATGAGGCTGGTTGAATGATTATGGAGAATTGGACTGTCTCAGGTCTAGGCACATTAATTATCTCAGGTTCTGTTTCGCTGCCTTCATTCACTTGTTAACTTTCCTGTCAGTATTAGCATCCTGGGATCATACTGCAATAACTTCTGGAATGTTTTAGCATACACTAGCACAAAAGCTAACGATGCCATCAGATAGACAGTATCTGAGGCCTACAGCAGAGATTTCTCTGCTCTACCTACGTACTTGTATGTTCCCACAGTGGATTTGAGAAGTGCCTTGATGATTAAGTCAGATTATTAGTGAGTCTCTCAAAGAATAAGAATACGCCTTCCTCCATCACATCGACTGCCTCTCAGGACATTTACTTATTTTGACACTCTCCTCTTCATTGGTTCCTTACTTTTTTCAGAACTTGCAGAGGATACACATTAGGAGTTAATAGCAGATCCAGATCTATGTTATAAATTCTTGGCAGGCTAAGAATTTGTGAGTCTTTCTGTGATTAGGGGCACAGTTGCTAGGGTACTTTTCAAGTTCCCAGTGAGCACTGATGGATACCATAGGGGGAAATCCTTGTTAATTCAGTTGGCACCTGAGACACAATGCTTTAGAAAATATCTTGTGGCTATTTCCGTGGAACTCCAGCCAAATCATTTATCTTTTCTTCTGGGGGAACAGCTGATGGTGCATCCAGTAAGTGCTTTCTAAAGACCACATCTATAGTCTAGTGTCTTCCAGGCTTATACAAGCACTGTCTAAACTTAAACTCTAAAGGCTATTTTTTTAGCAGGTGAGATGGCTTAGTGGGCAAAGGTGCTTTCTATCAAAACCTGAGTTCAATACTTAGGATCCACTCTACCAAGCTGTCCTATGTTTGTGTGCACATGAATGCAACCATAAATAAATAAATAAATAAATAAATAAATAAATAAATAAATACATACATACATACATACATACATAAGAAAGACACAATAAAAATTAAAGACTGTTTTGCCTAGGAACACCTAGAAACAATTTTAGTCAAGGCCCCAATTTAAGCCATTTTTACCCAGGTCAAGCTAGAGATTAGAGAAAGGTGGCAGATGAAATCAACTTAAGGTCTGGTACCAGTTACAAAAGGAAGTAGGTCATTGGGTTGTGTTTATAGGAGGGAAGAGAATGGCTTGCCAGATTGTTATCACTGGAATGATTGTGGAGGGGAGGGAGACACTCATTTGAAGCCCTGGTCTCCAGACTAAAGGAGCCCAGAGTGCTTTAAGGACTCACACATAATTGGCCATACATTCCACAGAAAGAAGGCCTGCCTCTGGCTACATCACTCTGCCTTGAAGAACTGGAAGGGGGAGGAGGGACAGAGGGGAGCATTTGGCATTCTAGGAAGACCTTTCTAAAGTGTCTCCAGATTTTCCAGCCTCAATTTCACAACTCTGCATTGAAAGCTGGCGAATCTTTAGAAACCTTAGCAAACAACTTGAGGGAAAGTGGCTTTTGCCCATCAGCAAGCAGTGGGCACATGCAGTTTATACAGTCTTGGTTTGTGTACGTTTCTTCTTTTGGAACTGGATAATCTTGCTCTCTGATAGAACTATTCTGTGGTGCTTAATAGTTTGCAGCAAATACTGCCTGGGACTCTGAGGAGAGAAATAAAGGATTTGGTTCCTCTCTCCATCCTGTTAGGATCCACACAACAGAGCAAGATATAAAAAAGTAGCAACTCACTAGCCAGGAGCCGGTGGTGTGTAGTTCATTCTGGTGAAACATACATGATGGTTAACGTGAAAACAAACAGCTAAGTAGTTTTCATTAGTATCTAATTAGTAGGTGATTTGGTTGTTCAATGCATTTGCTAATTCATTAACAATTAGGTAAATTAAATGTAATGGAAATGATTTAAGTTTGAAAATGCAATACCATTTGTATTAATTTTAACTGAATGGAATAAAATCTACTTGCTGCCTTTTCCCACCCCCCATGTACCTCTTTCCTTTCAAATCCTATACAGTCTAGAGTACATAGGCTAGAGCTCTTGTCTCTGGAAATCAGCCCGTCAGCGGAGCACGTCTGTCTATGGCACTAGATGAGTGCCAGCAACAAATGTTGCTGACAGGGTTGTGTATGCACCCCATCAGAGCGAGGAAAGTCCTTGGCAATACTGTGAGGGATTCAGGAAGGTATTTTAGAATTTTGGAGGGGCTTAAGGCTTGATTCCGCTGTTGATATTGAATTGCAGCATGACCAAAGGATTAACAAACGTGCCTTTCGTGAAATATCTCAGGGCACAGAGGTTCTCAAGTGATTGTAAATTGGTTAATGACTTAAGAAAAAACACGTTACTTCTGTAAACAAGTAATTTTTGCAGGATTTTCCTAAATAGCTGTGAATGTTTGGAGCACAGAATTATATACCATGTCAATATACATTGAGCTTGAAAGCAAATGTGACTTTAAAAGAATCACAAAATAAGCATTCTAGTTTGGGATGGTGCTTGAAAGACTGCTATCTCCCTTACTTTAAATAACACCGTGTCAGCATTTTTCACAGTGACTGTGAAAGTTGCAACACATTCCTGTTCCACTTGAGGTCATTTGCGTGTATTTCTGGCTGGCTTGATTTCAGACTCTTGGCTAACCCACATACACAGGAGTTTAGAGAAACAATCACAGTGGGACATTTCGTGGTCCTCCTTACCACCCTTTATCAAACAGAAAACTGAGTTCACAAAGCTGAGCAGGTAGGCAAGGCAGGAAGGATATCACTGTGGAGTGGGCTTTTCCTTATCTAGAATCAAGTATCAGATAAGCAAGGTTGTTCCAAGATTTGATGTGAAAGCAGTATGTTGCTTCTAGTGTTTACCATGGAAGGATGGGAGGGATATGGGACCCATTGTGTTTGGGGACTTTTCAGAACAGATTTCCCATCTTTGAGAAAGTGGCTGGAGTCCTTTAGCAACCATGGTATTTTCTGTTGAATTTATAGTGGTAAGTGGTTGAAAGTTCAAGTGATGTTTTTGAAGTCAAGCAAGTAAAAATGAGTTAAGAGTATCTGGTAAGTACGAGGAGGTCATTCCCTGTTGCTGTCAGGATATCTAATTTCTCTGGGAAGATCAGACCTGCTTTCCTATCACACAAGGGTCAGGTTACTATTTATCTCGAAATAAGCTGTTGCGCTGATAAAAGTTCTGTTTATTCTCTCTCAGATACATGGTCATAAACATTGGGGCCGAAATGTCATTAGACTTTTGTCTTTCTTAGGAGACTTTTGTCCTTCCCATTATATTCAGATTTAGGGAATAGAATAGAAAAATTCCCATAAAGGGACAAGATTGGGCTCTTTTGTCTTTAAATGGCTTGAGGTATGGGAAAAAGAAAGAATGAAAGATTCTTTAAGCGAAGCAAGGTAGGAAGAGTTCAGTTCCAATTAATGAAGATTCTAGTAGATTCTAATAAAGCTGACATTCTTTCTGGGGAGTAAATACTGATCTCTTTCTGGGTTGTTTTTATCATTTCCATTCATCAATTGTTCAAGTGAACACTTCACTGCTAGACTTCCCAGTACCACTAACTTGCGCATTTACATCAACAGAAACAATGTTCATATCCTCAAAATGTCGCAGCTTCCAAATGTACCATAAAAGCTTTGATTCTTTGTGTGGGATGAAATGTTAAAAATTGTGAATGGGAAGAATTCCTTACCTCTCAGAATTGGGGGGATCTAGTTTGGGAGGCAAAGATCTTAACTTCATGCAAATATTTGGATACTTTGTCCCTTTTAAAAATCTCTCTCTGGGTGAACTCTAAGCCTTTCTCCATGAGGCTGATTTAGTTCTATAAAAACAGAGTAGCTGGGTGAACACATTTTCAAATTCTTTCGTTTTTAATGTGTGAAATTTTACATAAGAACTTTTGTTAAACATAATATGTCCATATACATACATATTTATATGCTCTCCTGTAGCTTGAGCTGGGTCTTGCTGTATAGCTGAGCCTGCCTTACCTTTCAATTCTCCTGCTTCCATGGCCTAAGTATTGCGATTATAGTATGACTCCCATGCTCAACTGTGCAGTTCTGGCTTTTGTGTCTCTATTTTCTACATGTTACTTACGTATTCCCATATCTCTGGATTCCCCTCAGCATACTTTGACTTAGCATTCTAGATTTACTAGAGCCCTCTTCTCCAGAAGTTTATAGGCTTTTAATCATCTTTTTTTTTTTTTTGGGTGGGGACACGGGATTCATGTCAGTGATGAGAGAGAAATTTCCTACATCTATCTTCTTCATATTTATTTTTAAAAGCTCTTTAAAAAAAAACTTGACTGCAACTTTGTGCCTTTTGTCTTAGCTCTTTTTGGGTGTAATGGTTATGTGGGTGTGGAAGCTGAGTCTTTCACTGAAGAGAAAGTATTTATTCCTTCTCACCCTTTACAACCAAGATGCTGTCCAGCCAAAATAAATGAGGGGATTTTATGGCTCTCTGATCCACGCTATCAGATACAGAAATGCTTGTAAAAAGAAATAAAACATGGCATGCACATCTTGCAGTTCACACTGTCAAGATCACGAGAATTTAATTTTTTCAGCATAATTCTCTTTAGAAATCTCTTATTTTTGGTCTGTCCTCCACAGCAGAGTCATTTACATCTCCTGGCAATGAGAACTTGAACAGCTCTAACAATAAGAATGAGAAATTACTTGGTACTGTTATTGTAGACTTTACTTTTTCAAATACATAACTTTCTAACTGGAATTAGTGAAGAAATATCATTTAAATTACTTTCTGAGTATAATCTCTACACAACAGCTTTTTTAAAAAAACAACAACAAAGTTTGAGTAATTGAGATTTATAATAAAATTCAAGTAGAAAAAAATTTTTTTTACAATTCTTCCCAAAGATAACAACATTTTGATGTTTAAGATGTTAGTTTGTTTATGACTCTCTCTCTCTCTGTCTCTCTCTCTCTGTCTGTCTCTCTCTCTCTTTGTGTGTGTGCTACACTTTGCAATATTTTATATACACTGCTTTCCCATTATCTATTATAAACAGTAGTAGTTCACTGAATATTTGAAAAAGTCTGTATTGTACTAATCTCCATCCAATGTATGTATATAGAATTAGCCATTTTGCTTTAGTTCATTCTGTATTATGACATCGTTTCCATATTTAGCAGTGGTTATTATTCCTGGTTTGTAAGTTCAATTCACAGGTGGACAGATTCAAGATTCACCAAGGTCACATGATAGATGATACTACTTGTCTTGGATCCTTTTAGTGTGTTCTGCAGTCTTTCTACTCTACCGTGTAACAAAGGAAGCAACAATGATAGGTATTTATTGATTTAGCTGGACGTTTTTTGATGCAAACATAATGTGGCCATGACTTTAAATGAGTTCACTTCTGATTATTATTATTATCATCTCTAATATATAGAATCTGATAGACAGTGAGGACTCACTTCCCAAAGGCATTCTTTTATATTGTCAATATATTTTCTGACCTTCACTTAAAATATCCACTATAAAAGTTATGTTTAACTGAGAAATGATAGCCTAAAGTGATTTCGCTATTGGTTTTTAGTCACCAAATGCTGGTTTATAGTATTATTCTTTATTAAATAGTAGTCTTCCCAGTTAAGCATTAAGACATTGAGAAGATTACCCTGTCAGGATTAAATGTGGTTTCAAACTATTGTAAGTGATCCTTTAACACCTACACAAAGTACTGAGACTTCTGTGGACTGTCGAATGTGGAAGAAGGAAGAAAAAGGCTCCAAAATGAGATACAATGCAGCAATTAAAGGTAGGTTTGTTAAATGAGGTACAACCAAAGGAAATATAAATAAATAAAATATAAATATAAATATAAAAAGGTTAATAACAAACCAAGATCTCACATTTCAAAACAAAGCAAGGCAATACTGCCAACAGAAAAACTATATTTGTAGTCCTCATTTTTTTTCATTCCACATACTTAATTTTTAGAGAAATTAGGAACTATGATCTTTGTCTGGAGATAGTCTTTTCAAAACTCTCAGGTCAACAAGGAACCATATCTGTACTCTGGCCTTTTGCTCTTTGACTTACAGAATCAATGGGATAACACTGTTTTGCTCTGGATTCCTAAGTAGATAGCAGGCAAATTGGAAGTAAAACATCCACATTCTGAAAACCAAGATAACATTTAATCTTATTTGAGTCTCTTTTCTTTAGTATCACTTTACCTAGGGAGCCCCTACAAGTGTTTACTAGGTACCATTGCTTCTGGGGTTAGAAGTGCATGGCCCGAAGTCTTATTGTATCCTGATATGCCTTTGGGGAAAAGAAGGCCTTTAAGTGTTAACAGGATCTCTATTCTGTTTTTGGTTCTTGCCATTACGATTCCAAATCACATTATCTTAATGAAATAGGAGTCTGTGTAATATGAATTCTGTTGTGTTCGACAAAAGATTAAGGATGTCTAGGAATTATGATCATGTTACAGTAATTGCCTAAAATGTGGTGTTAATGTTTCTCACTTCAGTTGTTCTGTGTTGATTGAACAACCTTTGGAGTAGATGGTAACTCTCAATGCCATTAGTAATAGAGATCTAAATCGCTTAATAATGTTTCTGAATGTAGTAGTTCTTCAGTGTTTTAGAAAATGACAATTTTTTAATCAAGGTGCTTATATTGAATTCAAAGAGGATAATAATACAGATCTTTATTTTCTCAGTGTTTTCAGATAGCAGGAACTATATTTTGAATAAGTGCATCTCCTGAAATTAGATTTTTGAGGATTCTTCTGTTACACTGAGTACCTTGAGATAGAAATTGAACGATGGATTCATTCAACCGACAAGTATTTTTGAGCAAAGTGTCAAGCACTCTTCGAGGTGTGTGTGTGTGTGTGTGTGTAGGGTGTGTGTGGATTGGGAGTGGTATATGAAATCCAATTTTTGGAGGTACTTTATAGTTTGATGGAGGCTGTCTGTATGCATGTTATTAATAAAATGATATGAAATTCAGTGGTAGAATATACTCTTAGCACTATGAGACCCTGTGTTCAGTTTCTAGCACACATGTGCACCCTCCAGAGGGAGGAGAGAGAGGGAGAGAGAGAGAGAGAGAGAGAGACAGAGAGAGACAGAGAGAGAGACAGAGAGAGAGAGAGAGAGAGAGAGAGAGAGAGACAGAGACAGAGACAGAGACAGAGAGACAGAGAGAGAACGAACAAAAGAACAAGAACACCCATTGTTCGCAGAAATAGTAGCCTGGCAAATTCTTGAGGCAAGAAAATGAGGTTGTTAGGTGCCAAAATCCATCTGGGCTGGAATCAAAGTTTGCATAAAGGAAATAGTACGGTGAGAAAGAGTTGAAAAAGCAGGCAGATGACAGAATTCTCTTCTTTCCATTTTCCAGCTGCATTTTGAGGGCTGAATGCCGAAAACTTACTGAATATGAATAAATGTGAAGTAGGTCTCTAATTGAGAGCAACACCCAAGGAGCAAAATCTCGAGCTAATCTGTACAACATGTGGCATTGTAAAACAATCCTTCAGTGTCCTGCCTTAAACATCCTCCCTTTAGTCTCTGTGTATATCATCTGGGCCACCCAATGAGCTCAGCTGGAAATGAGAGGCTTGGGTTAGAAAATTTTGCCAGAGTAGTTAAGATTTCATCGGATCAAGCTGACCAGCTGCGTGGTTTCGAAAACACTAGTTTTTAGTGAAGTGATAAGAGCATGCATTTTGGGTTATTTGGAAGTAAAATTCACTGACCAAATAACCTTATGTAGGAGCCCTTTACCATAGACACGTTTATCCATAAGTGGCCCAGGTTTCTCTTTTTTTTTTTCTTTTTTTTTTAAGCAATGCTCTAGAATTTTCTCTTCAAATCTCCTAGGTGCATTTTTGATGTTTTGACTGAATTGGCAGACAACCAGAAGTCTGGGTGATTGCAAATGGCAGATGGAGAATAAGTTATTTATATGTGACTTGAATGGTCCATTTATACTTATATTTCACTGTGGGCGAGTCTGCTTTTGAAAATCATTTTCAAACTAAATAATGAGGTCATAATGTAAAGGTCTGACTTGAGCTGCTGAGAGGCTGGCCTAATTCCTGCAACCTGCTTCACGCTGGGTAGAGAGTAAAAACATTGCCTGTTGTCCAACCTATTACTTACACAGCATTGTTCTAAGTGCGGCTGATGTGTCTAACAGACATATTTTATTCTATGGCTTGCAGCTATTTTCTTTTAGTTTGCAGTCTATAAATATAGAAAGGACCATATTCAGAGGACTTAAAGAAGAAAAGTTGGATGCTAGTATCCACTGTTAGCGAAAGAACTATTGGCTAAAAATGGAAGGATTGGAGTTAGTTGACATGAACAAATATTTGTCATATTGCAAAGTAAAGATATTGAAGCAAAATAATGATATAATAGTCAATGCTCAAAAAGTTAGTGGTGACTATTCAATAAATACATCATATATATGAATGTTAAAATACACTTATCATTTTTTCAATTAGAATTTTTACTGGATTTTTAAATTTACATTTCAAATGTTATCCCCTTTCCCGGTTTCCTGTCCATAAGCTCCCTATCCCATCCCCCATCCCCTTCTTCTATGAGGGTGTTTTCCCTACCCAACCCCTCCCCCCCCCCACCCTTGCTTCCCACCTCCCTGCCTTGACATTCCCCTACACTGAGGGTCCAGCTTGGCAGGACCAAGGGCTTCTGCTTCCATTGGTACCCAACAAGGCCCTCCTCTGCTACATATGCAGCTCTAGCCATTCCATGTGTACTATTTGGATGGTGGTTTAGTCTGGGAGCTCTGGTTATTTGGTATTGTTGTTCTTATGGGGTTGTACAACTAATATATGCTCAGTCAAACCAATTAGGAAGAAGTCCCACTAAGAATGAGAACAAATAGTTTATATGGGGTAAAGAAATAGAATGTGTCATGCTATCTTAAACTGTGATTTCAGTATATTCGGGTGAATCATGTAATCCAAGGAAAATAGAATAAAAGTACTGTAAAATTATTCCAGAGAAAGCAGTTGAGAACAGTCTTACTCCTCAACTGAAGCTCCCGAGTTGGAAGAATGAAGATGTTGTGTTTTGTGCAAAGTAGTTCTCCATCAACCTTGGATACTCTTGTTATGCTCGCAAACATAGACATGAATCAACTCAGATTTCTAGAGTCTACTCCTGGAAAACAAGATTCAGGGAAACTTAACACCATTCAAAAAGTTATCATGGGTTTACCTTTTAAATTTTCTATATGTTTATGTGTATTTCGGCTGTATATGTATCTGCATACCACATGTTTTCAAGACCAGAAGACAGGGAGGGGTCCTCTGGAATAGGAGTTACAGACAGTTGTGAGCTTCAGTTGTGAGGAACCTAACCCTGGTCCTTTGCAAGAACAACAAGTACCCTTAAGCACCAACCAATCTCTCCAGTTCCCAGCCATCTTGGATTTAAATCTCATGAATGTGATTAACCCTGGTTGGGGAAAACTATTTTAGACCATTATCATTTCTTATTTTGAGAAATATTGAACTTTTTGATGCTTGAAACAAGCTTTCCTCATGTTGCCCAGGACATCCTCTGATTCTTTATGTGGCTTAGTCTGGCCTGGAACTTTCAGTCCTCCCGCCTTGGACTTCTAGGTGTTAGGACTTGTGTCATGGTTCCATGTGATTTCCATACATTTTAATCAGTTTCCCATACCACTACCCACTTTTATCTGTTTTTAGCTTATCTTTAAGCTTACCTTTGTTTAGTTTCAAAATGTTCCTTATCTTGACTGTATTAGGATTTGGTGAGCACTGTTTACCTAGTCAATATTCATTATTGTTTGACAAACTGATAACACCCCTCCCCAGTCTTCCTTTGTTCGGCTTAGAGTGCCTAGCTGTATCACCTGCTCTTATATAGCAGGCTTTGCTAACTCTCTAGATGATAAAAACTTTCCCAAGCCTCATTCTGTCATGTCACTTGGGGGTCTCAGAATAGGATGTTTTACTTCAGGAGGATAAAGGGCTTCGCTTACATCGTTGGCCCCCAGTACTTTGTCTCAGTTCTTTATAGGTGGTTAACAGCTTTGCAACATTCTTTAGGACTTCAGGGGGAGGGCATACCCATTGAAACTCACTGAGTACCACCTCCACTTTTTGTTGGCTGACCTGTCTGAGAGCCTAGAGCATTGTCTGTGGAATTTGTTCAGTGGCAGAAGCACGTCAAGGACTCATGTTTATGCCTGGCACTGTTTTTAGTTCATTAGTCTTGCATTGTAGTTTTGTTGTAAACCTCTGAGATGGCAGCCTTCCAAAAGCCATTAAGTAAAGTTTAGAAAAATATGTGGTAGGGGTTTCAGCTGTCTGTTACCTGTACAGTTTCTGCCAGTTAGATGCCTTTCACTGGGGATATTTTATGAGGGTATAAAAACTTCTTAGCAAAATCACTGTTTATTAGGTATGGTGTAGACCTTATTTCATGAAAACACTTTGTTCCAGGAAGTATACAGGAAAGGAAAGACATTTCAGCTTTGTCTGTGGGTACCTTTTCAATATGTTAGCCATCTTGGCAGTTGGAACTAAGTGAGGGAGGCAGCCATTATTAAACTTTTGTGATTGAGGACATTAAGTTAAGCACTATCGTAATAAATGTCCTAGATCCTGGGTACTTATGCCAGCCATGTTTATTCTAGCTTTAATGCTATTCCTGCATGATGCTGTAGAAATCACTGGTACCAGGAGCTCTTAAACCCATACAGTGAAAATGAACGAGATGGATAAAAAGAAGCCAGTTGATAAATGTTCAGTTGGACTAGTCAGGCTCACATAAACTGTTAAGACTTAGAAACAACACTTGCATTCTTCCTTTTTTGTCATCTGTATTTCTGTCTATCTCTATCCAGCCTGTGTTCTTATCCCACTTAAAGACAAAGTAATAGGAGTGAGGAAAAGATAGTTGGGTGGAAGAGGCAATCGTTCTAATATTTCACGTACTCTCTCCTGTATCTCCACCTTAACATTATTGTGGCACCAATAGTTAGTGATCAAAATGATCAGAAGTTATATTCGTAAAAATAAGCATGTCTTTAAATAATCTTTAGGATTTAGGGGGGGCACATCTAGATGCCCCAAAAGGCAGTTAGGCAGGCAAACATAAAACGTGCTTCGTACTGAAAGAAGTGACATTTGTGTCGCTTTACAGTCCTTTGGCATTTATATAGCAAAAGGGAAGCATCCAAGTCTCACAAAATATGTAAGGTTTATAAGTGCTGAAAACAGGAAGCTGTGCTTTTTCTTATTGTCATTTTTATAAAATGAGGAAAATGTTCTATGATGTGCTTTAAGACATTAATGTATAAAGTATCTGTTATCTTCATATTCCTTAAGTATTAAAGGTACTGCTTCTATTCTCTGATTTTTCCCCTAATATGAGATAATATGTACTGATAACACACACTAAAGGGTGGTGGACTGCCATTAAATAGAATTTCCTCATTTCTTTTGTTTTATCTTATTTCTTTTTATGGTGTATGATTTCTTGCCTGGCATTTAAAAAAAGATTTATGTGTGTATATTCAAGTATCCTTTGAGGTACGTTGGTGGTACCAGCAGAGGGTATTAAATTCCCTGAATTAGGAGCTACAGGTCACCTGATTTGGGTCCTAGGAATTGAACTCAGGACCTTTGCAAGAGCAGAAGTGATCTTAAGCACTGAGCCAACTCTCCATCACTCTTGCCTGGTATTTTTTTAATCAAGGCCTTCACATTTTTAAACTGAAAAATTTGGATACTATGGATGACTGTGGTTACTAATATCTGCTTGGCATCATTGGCAGAGAAAGAATGTCGACAATGAGAGAGACTAGTACAACTTGGGCTGTTGGATGGATTAATATTAAGAGAAAGCTGCATATGGGTGTGAGATAATGGTGGTCATGAAGAGAATCAATAGGGCTTGGAGATTGGAAAGATTAGGACTAGTGAGAGATTCTTGGTTTTTTAGATTAATTCTTTGGAAGAAGCACAGTAATGCCATGAGTAGAAACAGGGAAATTAACTGATGCAGTAAGGATTGTGCACAGTGGCCGCCATAGGAGGGAAGGTGATGATGTCATGTGTTGGGTTTGTAATATAAATGACCCACCCATAGGGAGATGCCCAAGAAAGAGTCAGAAATGCAGATGCAGAGCTCTGGAGAAAGGTTGAGCCTTACCAAAGAAATCCAGAAGTTGTCCGCCTTAGGCATCAGGGAAATCATCATTGGAAGTAGAAAAGGTTGTCAAACAGGAGTTTTAAGGGGGCGAGGGGGATTCATAAAAGGAATGGTCAGAAGGTTGACATGAACAGCAAAGGTGTACAAGAAGAAGCAGTGTAGAAAACTTCCCTGAGCTTTTTACAGAGGGGTGAAAGCGAATAGAGGTTAGAAGTAGCCATTTTTGAAGTCATTGGTGACATTTGAGAACCAACATCCATTAGTGTAATGAGCGTGAAAGTCACAAGATTAGGGGAAGGAAGTGAGTACTGACTCCTCTTGTCAGACATTTGACAAGCCAGACACAGTTGGGAGGGGGAGACTGGATCAAGAGAGAGGCATGGAATCCCAGGAAATAATGCTTAAAATCTTCTGTCTTAAGCTTGGGGAGGCCAGGGTTGCGTTTGGGACTTGGGATAATTAGGAAGAATTTAAACTGAGGGAAAGCATAAATAATAAAATAAAGTGGCAAAGGATGAATAGGACCTTGTGAAATATCAGCCAGGACTTGGGTAAAGTTAAGTGGTGTGAGAGGCTTACCCTACCAAAATGGCAATAATTTGTGACTTCCTCCAATATCACTTGACAGGTAGTGGGGACAATAGTTATGAAAATGTGGAGCAGAAAAATCACAGCGAGGACTTAGTAAGCGGAGTATCAATATTGGAATAAGGAAAGTGACTACTTAACGGATACATTTTCTCTCCCTTCATTCCCTTGGCAAGGAATGAATTATCCTTGTACATGTGGCTTCAAGAAGTGCTCCCTCCACCCCTTAACTTATTGTTAGAGTGATGATTAGTCCATCATTGAAACGTCAGAGTTGGATCGCCATGTGTGAGATTCATTGGAGACATGGACATGAAGTGCTGATTAGTTTGTCCAGGACTCAGAACAAAGAAGGAAGACTATGTAACACCCCCTGGTCACGTTTCTTCTCTGTGCTTGTTAGGAAAGTAAGCTGCGCCATTCCCACTTGAAATGTGCTTTGTGTTTTCATGTAGTTCGTCAATAATCTGTCTCACTGTGCTAACAGTTTTTGTGTTCACTGAACTCTTAACAGGTATGACTTGGTATTTCATGCAACCAAAAAAATGCATGAAAACCTTTGTTAGAACTAGATTCTGTGTGCATTCTCTGTGAATTTAGACTTTTTTAAAAAATAAGGTTGATTATGCAAGGTGATTTCTCCAGAACTCTGCCTTAGCTCTTCTTCTGCACCACACATCTTCATAAGTAAGATGTCTACTTGTGTGAGAGCACAAGGAAATATTACATGTGGCCTATACTTTCTGAGTTATATATGGCTGTCATATTTACCTCCAGGTGCACACAGCTTCCTATGATTGCATTCCTCTCCAGGTCTTCAGGATGTGTGCAGGGTGGGGGTGGGGAAGCAAGGAGAGCAGGGACGAAAAAGTAGGTGGTAGCTGATACTAGAAGAAAACTTAAGTTTAGTGAAACTTACTAGGAAAAGTCCGGCCAAAGTTCACCTCCATACAACTGGGGTTCTGCTATAGCTATTTCCAGAGGTGTTTTAGGATTCTGTTCACGTGTGTGTGTGTGTGTGTGTGTGTGTGTGTGTGTGTGTGTGTGTGTGTGTATTAAACCATGTCTATTCCCCTTAGTTATTAGCTGTAAAACCCTTTACAAAACCTCAAAAAGGTTTCTGGGCTTAAGTAGATACAGATGGGGAAGACGGAAACTCTATAGCTGTGTTCTGCTTGGCAGTGGCCCAAGAGAAAGCTGGAGTTAAAGAGTGAGTATTGTCAGCAGAGGTGGGGGTGTGGAGGGTAAAGAAAGCCAGCACCTAGGGCCTATTGAAGAGCAGAGGGTCAATTTGGATGACCCTGGCAAGGTTTCTGGACAGAATAGCCTTTTCAAAAGGCACCTTCTCCCAATGTCTTTCTTTCCTCCACCTGATACTCACTTTATCTTGCTCTATTCTGTCTGTTTCCCTTTAAAGGGCTCTAGTCTTTACTATCTTGTATCTCTTGTTGTTATCTTGTATTTGGTAGTTACAGTCATGTTCTACATAAGTGTTTCGGTTAATAATGGACCACACATACCATTACATTGCCTAATGGCTTCATAGCCATCATAGTTTGGGCAAGTACATTTCATGATGCTCTTACAACAGAATTGCCAAATGGTATAATTCTTGGACCACATCCCATAACTAAACTTCTGTAAACATACCTAGTCTTCCCACTTAGACTTGGAATTCCTTGAGGGAAGTGTGCTTTGTGCAGGGGCACCTATTAGAGTGAATAACTGTACAGACAGAAAATATAGTTAGCTTACGATATTATCCCTATTATTTAGGGGAAATTGGAGATATTTGAATTGGAAGCATATCCTCCAGCCATTGCTTTACTGGGGATTCAACAAAACTTTAGTTCTTTGTTAGAGAGTGACTCATTCTTCTGTCTTCCCACTTCTCCAAGGGATGGTATTAACTAATATTCTCTTCGTTCTAAAAAACTATTATCAATTCTTTCTCAGTCATTTGTTCCCTAGGCCCAGGAACCCAATAATTCGATATCTGGTTCAGTGAAGACTCACTGCTGAACCTGACACTGACAGTAACAAAATTCTTTTTCCAGAGCTACTCAGCCATTGCAAGCCTCCAGGGAATCCTAGAGTAAATGGCCATATTCGGGAACTAAGTAGCAGAATTGCAGAATTGTTGTTCCTTTTCTTAGTAGGTTCATCCCCGAGGGCTGACTTTCAAGTCTTATTTACCTATTTTCTTTTCTACTACTGAAGATTGACCAGAGAAGTTTTGGTGCCACAGTGTGAATTCTAAAATAGCACATATGTTCTTTGAAAACTTTTTTTTTAAGTGCTAATGGAATAGAAGATAGGTTGTTGGTTCTTTTTTTTTTTTTGTGGTTGTTGTTACTTTTTTTTAGTAAGTGAAGGGCTAGGTCTTTCATTTGCTAAAAATATTGTGAATGAGTTGCTGTGTTGCTGGAGGTTAAGATAACCTGGACATAGATCTGGAAAATCTATTTCAATTATCTTCGGGGTGCTTTTAGTAAAAATAATAAATTTCAAAGAGCTACAGCAATCATAAAAGAAAGTGTTCTGAGGAGAGTGGCCCTCATTTTTCACTTTCAGAATTAAATACTTTACATGGAATTATGCATTGCCAGGGTCAGGGCATTTCTTCTGGGCATCAATAGCTGCTCTAGGTAACTGCTGAAGGAAGGGAAGGGCAGCACATCCCATAAACACAGAGATTAAGATTAAGACATGTGTTTACTGAGCCTCCCCTAAATAAATTGCCCCCTAATGTTCAACTGGGGACTAAAAAGGATGCTGTTCCATATTTGTAATTTGCATATGGAAGCGCTCTTGAGGCTGACATTTACATATATAAGGTATTTATATTCCCTACTAAAAGATGAAGTCATTTTTCTTTGCTTCCTCTTGATTTAAGTATCATTTTCCTTCTCTCCTTATTGTTCAAATAGTGGAAGGCAGAGAAAGAGCTTCAGATGATTATTTCTGAAAAATACTATGTGTAGCATCTTCTCTTTTTCTTTCAACCTCTCATACTTACATTGTCTTTACACCTTAGTACTTTTAGTATCTTGCTACTGCTTAAAAGTAAAAATGTTCATGGCTGTTAATAGTTACTTGAAAAGCTGCTTCAGTGGGTCTAAAATGCCTGAGATATCCCTTTAGCATTGTCTACTAAACCAGTGAGGCCCAGTGGGCTTACCCATGTGAAGTGGCCTGGTTGACCTTGTTGGTATGCACTGCTGTAAATAGCCTGATCCTCTATTCTTGTGCTTAAGATGCAATGCCAAAGTGGTGCTAGGCCTTAATTAGCTGTGGACTGCAGGTTTTTGTAACTATCAGCTTAGTTGTTTACCAATTACTTCATGTAAGAAAAGATGAAAAGAACTCCATTTTACTGAGACCACAGAATCAACCGATTTGCATCAGCCTGGACCTTGTTGTATAGGCAGACTTCATATAGATTCTTTTTTTTCAACAATTGGGACCTGAACTGGTTTCCTTTTCTATGAGTGCATTTATTTTCCTGTTTATTTGTTAAGAATTACAGAGTAGGTTCCTTCTGGAGGGGCTGGCTTGTGACTTTCCAATATGAGATCACAATATCTATATGTGTCTATATGTGAAAAAAATATAAAATAATTTATTTTTCAAAATACCATTTCAGTTGTGTTTGTTAATTACATTGTTTTGTGGTGTATACATAAAAAAAGTAAATATAATGGTTACTACAATCAAATTCAAAAGTCACATAGTGTCGTGTTATCTCCTAGAGAAGTTATGGTTGCCATGATAGGGTTGAATTTGAAACAAATAGAGGAAGAAGACATTAATGTTAATTTTTATTTTATGATAGAAATAAAAAGATATCTCACAGATAGCTGTAATGGGATTTTATTGAAAGGAGAGAATTTATGAACAGATCAACAGCTAGTCATATTAAGTTTAAAAAAAAAAAAACCCTACAGAACAATACCATGTTTCAAGCAAGAGTGTCTAAGAGAAACCTTAGATTGCATCCATTCAGTTCCAGAAAGGACAGAGACATCAGTTCCACAATTGGGAAGTTTTCATGGGTGTGAGTGTCAAGTGAGCTTCCAGTGACTATTTAAATGTAGGGAAAGCATTTCAGAATAAACGAAGAACCAAAGTAACCCTTGACATTTAATTTCACTGCATTTGTATTTCAAGAGTTGGCTTTGCCAGGTATGAGGGCTCATGCTTATGTTCACAGTATTTGGAAGGCTCATATAAGAGGGTTTCTTTGAGTTTAAGGCCAGCCTGGGCTACACAGTGAGATCCTGTTTCAAAACAACCAAAAAGGCCAAACAAACCAGAAAACATACAACAGCATAAAAGAACTGTGTTTCACCCTTGAATTTTAATAAGAGCTTCCCTTGCTTTGGGAATAAATGCTTTCGGTAACAAGAGAATCAGATTGAATGTGAGTAAATGTAACATACTTTCCCATAAAATTTCAATGAAAGTTTAGAATTGTACTTCCTAAGAGGAGAAAAAAAAAATCAGGAAACAGCCAATTTTTCAGTTACGCTTGAGTTCTGGGTAGAAGGCTGCTGCTGCTGTGAACATTACGTACTGAGAGAGAGGAAGGCGAGGCCTGGGCAGTAATGGGGCCAGGTGGAAAGGCAAGACAATGGGCCTTGCAGCTGCTTGTGTGTACCCGCCATCATGGTATGCCAACAGCTGGAGAAGAAATTTGGTATACATTCCCGGGAGCTACTGTTGGTTAATGTGAGCCTTCCAGGAACACATGCCAAATAATAGCCTACTTTCCTAATTCTATTATGGGAAATTTTTTCGAAGTCAATCCCTGTGAAATGAGATCAGGAATGGTTTGAGTCTAAACCGTGAAGTGAATACAATTTGGGTTTCATGGCCTTTAACCTTCCCCAGCATCCTTTCTCCTCTTTCCTCCTAAGGGGCCCATTATCTTTCTCCTTTAAAATATTGCCCTGATTTCACCCCCTTTTTTAGTATTCTGTCTTCCTTTTTTTCCATGTTCTCATCCTGTTGTACTCTTTCTAGTTAATACCTTGTAGTCAAGGTTTGGGGTCTGTTGCTCTACCCTTCTTTTCTTCTACCTAAGTTATTTAGTCTCTCCTATTCATATAGTCACTTTCTGTGGGAAGGACAGTCTGCTAGTATTCAACAGTGTCTCTTCTAGGAGTGGAATGCTTTCATGTTAACTTGTGGTATGTAGAAGTGTGGTGTGTGTGTGTGTGTGTGTGTGTGTGTGTGTGTGTGTGTGTGTGTGTGTGTGTGTGTGTGTGTGCGCGCACACGCGCGCGCTGTATAGTGCCTTTAGTCCAAAGGAATGCAACATAAATTATAGCCTTTGTTACTTCAGTGGCTTTCTCAGCCCTCTTCAGTTCTCATCACTTGTACCCCTCTTGTCTGTCTGCAAAGGCTATTCCTGAATAGAAGATGTTTGCATCCATTTATTTCCTGTCTGCCAGAAACAACAGTTTTAACAATGCTCCTGTTGCCCAGTGGAGCAAAGAAGAAACTTTGAAGATTATCAAAATGCTCATTCTCTTTTAGAGAGAAATGACATCGTTTGTCAAAAATTCTTCCGTTACTATGCTTAAAGAAAATGTTTTTTCCCTTAGAGCATTAGCCAGAGTACTGAGGCCCAGATTTATGACTAGTATTGACAAGAAATTATTGGACAGATGTTCCATTTGCTCTGTCTGGGGGCTTATCAAAAATAATTGAGTAGCTGTCATTTTATACACGAGAACAATTACTATTGACTCAGCTTTGCTTATTGTCATTAATGTATTGTAAACAATGAGAATACTGAATGTTTTTTAAAAGTCAACATGAGAAAATCACCACTAAGAAGTGAGTGGCCATTTATGTACTCTCCTAGTGCTGCTAAGCAGAGCCAAAGTTCAAAGCCAAGAGGGTGTGTGAACTAAAGCATATCTATAATGAAAACAGAAACACTCAGGTGACATTTAGGGGACTTACGGGTGTGCTGAGATAGTAGGCTGCGATGTACAATCATGAAGAATTTGCTTGGCATGTTCATAGAACAGTTCATGGGAAAGGTATTAAAGAGTTGTGCAAGATATAACCGTACTTGGAACCTACCACACAGTCAGATAGTGTTTGTTTTGAGAGAAATACAGTCATGAACTTTTAAAAAATGTATGACTATTGAATAGTCATAATTTACAACATGGAACCTTACCCTAAAAGGTGCCTTGTTTTGCCTTTGTTGTATAGTCCATTAGTTCTGACCATGAACCACATGTTGATACAGCTCTAGATTGAAAATCAGAAGGTCAGTGTTCTCTTTCTCTCTTCCTCTCCCCCTAGCTTTCCCTCTTCCCTCTTCCCTTTCTGTCTCCCTTCTTTTCTCTTTGTCATTCACCCTCCTCACTCACTCACTCCTCCAATCTGTCTCTGTTCCTCTGTGTGTGTGTGTGTGTGTGTGTGTGTGTGTGTGTGTGTGTGTGTTAGTGTTCTGTTCTGCTCTAGATAGCGCATGTGCATTTGGAGGCCAGAAGTTGAATCATTGTCTACCTTATTTTTCTTTTCTGAGACAGGGTCTCCCACTAAACCTGGAACTGTTCACCTAGACTGTCTGGATGGCAAGCTTCAGGGATCTTTCCTTCTATGGGTCTCAGCACTGATATTATAGTCACGTGCCTCCACCACCTGCTTCTTTACATGCAATCTAGACATAGTAACTCAGGTCTTCACAGTTACTCAGCAAAGCCTTTGCCAACTGAGCTTTCTTCTCAGCTCATTCCTGCAGTGAGAACAGCTTTGTAAAATGATTTGTGGCATGTACTAATGAGATAGGTCAGAGGTGACCTATTAAATAGGTGCTCTATTCTCCAAAGGTAGAAAAGTAAGCAAAACTCTTCAATTAATGAGGGGCCGCAGAAATGTCTTCCTCAAATACCAAGACTGCACTTAATAAGACAGAAATAAAATTTCATATTCTCATGAGTTTTGTTTAAAGGGCTGAAAAGTTTGGTATGAAGTTGAGCTTCTTGAATATTGCAGCTTCTTATTTAAGCATCTCTAAATATGTTTAGTATCATCTATGATCCATTCCTCATTTAAAGATACACCCCCAAACTTCGGCCAGACAAGCTTTGAGACTGGTTGTCTTGGGAGAACATAACTCCAATTATACCTATGTCTAAGTCAGTTTCATCCCCGTGACTTCAATTTGGTGATCTCGGCCATAGCTCCTTTGTCTGGTCTTGAGAGCCCAGCAACCCCAATAAGAACAAGTTAATGGGAACCAGACCAGATGAAGATTTATCTATGACAACAATCTGTAGCTAGAACATTAGGCTTTGGTAGCTTGGTACCTATACCAATATAACTCTTTTCCAATTTAGTTCAAATGGATCTCCAAAGGAATCTATTTAAAAGATGATTTAGAAATAGTAAAGATTGATTGGTGGAAGTTAGGAACACTGGCTACTCTTCAAGAGGACCCAAGTTTGAATTCTAATACTCATGTCAGGTGGCTCAGAACCATTTTAACTCTATTTCCAGGATTTGATGCCTCTGACTTCTGTGGTACCTGCAGTTATTCACACACACACACACACACACACATACACACACACACACACACACACACACACACACACATTATCAGATCTTTTAAAAATGCCTTTTAGTTCACATTGTAATAGTCAGGTCCTCTCTAGGAGACTATCTGTACATTTTCTGAATGGGATTAATGATAGAACTTTCCTCGTAACAACTGATATTTCCTCATAGCAACACTGTTTGGATTAAATAATACAAAATGTTCAAAATATTTAGCAGAGAGAAATAATTCATTAAGCCCTAGTTATTAATCATGATTTGAGATTTTTTTTTTTTACCAGTTTTTCAATGTCATTTGCGTACCTCTTAGCTGCTGGCTTCTCTGTGAATATTTTGTAGAAAGGAATTGGGCTGCGTGGTTTTCCCACACCTCACCCAATCAAGAGACAAAGGGATAATCACAGCTCTCTCATTTCGATGTTCAGAGTATTTCAACTATTTGTTAGACGAACATGGATGAAAGCCTCCGTGAGTCACCCACACTTGGTATTCTGTATGTATGTTACCTTTCTCTCTCTTAATTCACAGTATTGCCAAGGACCTAATGAGACAATTCCAGGAGTGCTTTGTAAACGCAAATTCATTTTCTTTGTTTTTGAGACATATTCTTGTTCTATAGCCCTAGCTGGCCTTAAAGTCATCGTCTTCCTGTCTCAGTCTCCATAGTACTGAAGATTACAGGCATGTTTCTATACTCTTACTCAAAATAAAAATCTTGCCACATATGACGGTAGAGAAAGTGTCTATAAATCTCTTTCACAAATCTCTCTTTGTCAGGAACCTCAGGCTTGCAGACACAGGTGCTCGTTCTTCTCTTTCAAGCCCCAGAACCTGTTTGCTGACACAACCAGAATTTTTGTTTTATCTCTATACCCCAATCCCCAGCACACACACACCAGAACTGGGCCCTGGGGTCCCTGACAGAGTGAAATTCCTTGACAATACATTTCTTTAAGCCAAGAGCCCACCTGGGACTTCTGAGGGAATTCCCAGGAAGATGGGAGAGAACTGCTTGAAGTCCTAGAATTACTATCCTGCAGGAATCCCTCCCTGAGGCCCTGCGTTGTAAGGAAGGTTCCTTGGAATGAAAAATCAGGGCCTCTGAGCAGGGTCTCCTGTTTTATTAAATAGTAGGCCAAATATAGCCTTAGTTCTCAGATGTGTGTTTCTGATCTCCAAAAGCTGTAGTTAAACTTACTAGACTCAAGGACCCCTATTTCCTATGAAATGCTTCCCAGGACAAACTGTTAACATTGAATTGGTCTTAGAAATAGTACACCTATCCCCAACATCCTATGAGAACTATATGCTCTTTTCCAGCTTTCAAAATGATATCCTTTTCATTGAGATAGCTGGCTGAAATTTTTAGGTTTTTTTTCTTCTTCTAAGAATGAATTTAGTTCCAGCCCAAATTCAAGGAGAAACTACATTGTGTTCAGTATGATGGGAGCAGTGAAGCAGGTAAGACAGGTGCACAGGTGTGAACAGCAATTAGAAATTAATTTAGCTCTGTGCTCTGGGACTAGGAGAGGCTGTGGAAAGGAAGGAGAGGGAGGGAAAGAAGATGGAGTCCATCTATAGTTATAGGAGACTGTGTCAGAACAACACCACTATTTGGGATTAGATAGGTTGCATCCAGTGAAGGAAGGGTCAGTGATAGGAAGTTATTTGAGATCTTGATAAGCTTTCTCCTTAAGAACCTCTCCTCCTGAATTACCTGCTGATGCTGCTCCAGTATTATGCTGTACATATGACTGGCTCTCGTGTACCTAGATATCCATTCACTCTGATAACAAGCTGATCTTCCATTTACCAGGCCATCTCAGAACATTGGCTGGCAGATTAACATATCACTCCAGCTCTGGGAACCGACCCTTATAAGAAGACTAGCTCCCCCTCCTCTCTTTTTATCCCTTTATCTATAAGTACTTTTAAAAACAAGGCCTGACAGCTTTATTGTTCAGGAATAATTGCCCAAAGGCTTAGTGGACTGTACATGCTGTCTTGGGATGTGGATTCTTCTGCTGTACTGTGTCATTCCAATTATGTTGTCATACCCTGAGCTCCTGGTTTGTGCCTGATGCTTGTATAAGCTGTGCTCATGTGAATGGATGGATGGATAGCTCATTTGTACATAGATAGCTCATTTGTAGAGCTCATTAGGTGTTTCCCAAATTCCAGCTTATTGAGAGATACCTTTGTTTCCATCATCTTTGCTCTTGAGATAATGCAGTCTCTGTCCCTTTTATCTTAAGGGTAAGGAAACATTCCCAGAAAGAATATGTGACTGACCTTTGATCCCTCTGTGGGTGAATGGATGAGGTCAAGATTGGAAGACCCCAGCTCTCCCTGCTCTGAAGCTGGGACTCTTGAGCTAATAACTTTGCAAGCTGACCTTTTGAATAAAAAGAGAGATTACATTTACATTTGATATTTATGTACAAGTGAAATCTATATAGATAGCTCTGTGTAGCAGGAACCAAAGAATGATAAATTTTAAATGGTTCTATAAACTGCACATGCAAGTTAATTAAGCAAATTTGTATCGGTTTAAGGGAAACTGGTTAATGAAGTTCCCGGTTCATTCATAATCAATTTAACTCGATCTGAAAATATCTGTGGTATAGGCAAGATAGTGAGAAAGAAAGGAACCAGGGGGCAAGAAAAATGGGGCAGTAGGAGAGGAATTTAGAGGACAGAATATTGTACCTAATAGAGGAGTAGATAAAGTTTTGACGGCCACTGTTTAAGAGATGATTACTGAGGAACGGAGAGTGGGAGCAATTACTGAGGGCAATCCAAACAGAATTATTACACAGTGTATAATTAAAATAGCCATCACTGCTTGCTATCCGTCTTCCCCCGGTTCAAAGCACACTCCCAATGCTGGCACACTCACTATCACTCTATCCCTTAGAAGCACAGAGTCATGATAGATTCTCTAAAGCACACAAATGACCTGCTCCAAACTATAATCCATGGAGAGACTGCCTAATCGTATTTCAAGGCTCGGTGTCAGTAGAACTAGCTAATTGAAATAATGTATGCCTGTTCATGTTACACTTTGCTAGTTCACCTGGAAGTCCAGTTTCTCGTAATTGAGTTCTTGCTTTCATTTGTGTCAAGTTACTGCATATTCACTGGAGAAACATTCTAAATATGAGGAATATAAGGAAAATAACACTCCTACCACCTTGTCACTATGGAGGAAAACAGTTATTAACATGTTAGCGTGTATTTTTCTTTCTTTTATGCATTTTAATCTTTTCGAAATGTTGGAAGTTGTAGAACAGTATTGCAGAGAACTTGGTATATTAAAAATGCTTGGGGGCAGGGCTAAGGGAAAAGGACCTGAATGAGATTCACAACTCCCAAGTCAGGCAAGTCACAAGAGCTCAAAAACCTGTAACACTAACTCTAGATGAACAGTCACCCTATTTTGACCTCTATGGGTACCTGCACTTACATGTACTTACCCACACAGTGATAAACAGAAACAGAAACAGACAGACACACACACACAGAATTTTTTTTAAAAAGTTCTTTAAAAAAATATTGTACAAGCTATGAAGACGGCTCAGTGTGTAAACTTGCTTTTTACTAACCCTCCTGAATTCTGAGTTCAATCTCTTTGACTCATGCAAATTGTCCATTGAACTTCACACACATGTATGGCATATGCATGTTCACACATACACACATGCACAAATAAAGAATGTTAAAATGCATGAAAGGGAGCGCTAAAATGACCTATAATCAGTCCAACATATTATATTTATTGCTAATTACTTGGTACATTGTGTTTTGTCTTAATTTTCTTGTGAAATTCCAAAGGAAAACATAATGTTTTATAATAATGTTATCACAATGTATACATAGTTTGATGCTTTGCCAATTTATTTTCATAGTATATCAATAGTAACTTACCATATCATATCATTATTCATACCTATAATCATTATTTTAAATGACTATATAGCAGTTAACATTTGTGGATGTATCACCTTTTATTATGGATTCTAGTGAATTCATTTAGCATTTTCTATTATCCGTGTATCAGTGGCCACATGTCACCTCACGTTCACTGCCCTTTCATTTTATCTGTTGCTATCTTTGCCAATTTGCTAAAAGAATGATGTCACTTCGTTGTTTGAACTTTCATTTATTTGCTAATGGGGTTGAACCTTCCAAAAAGAAAAGAAAACACTTGTCTTTTGACGTGTGGCTTTCAACACCTACTGAATGCACAGCTCCTAGTCAAAAGCACATATACATGTTTAGGACTCATGGCTCCAGTTGTGACAGAACAAAGATTGCCTTACTAATACGTTTTAATATAGTACTGGGCTCAGTGCCACAGCCACTAAATAAATCATAAGTTCCTTGACAACTGGACCCATATCGTAATCATTTCTGCAAACCTCATAGCCCTTAGCCTAATGCTTGACATGTTGAAAGCTTTAATATATGTTTGTTAAATGGATGAGGAGGTAGAGCTTTTGTGAGGGTCAATGGGAAGTTACTAAAATAGATTTCGAAGTCTTGTCATGTGAAATAATAATCCCTAGAGTTAAAACTTAAAACCAGTGCTCGAAACTTGATATTTTTTTTAATGTCATTTTACAAGGCATAATGAGGAAACAGATCCTTCCACACCAGAAAGTTTCATTTGGCCAAAGAACTCCATATGTAACCATTTTACCAAATCTACAAACAGCACTACCATGTTAGAGAACGCAGAAATCTAACTATTACAAATGGCCAAGCAGGTAAAAGGGACGTGGATGGTTTACAAAGAAACACAGGACAAAGTCAAGAAGTAGTACATTTTCTTTTTCCATTCTTACTTGGGAAATAGAGAATTGCGACTCTAAGCCCTAGCACAGAGTATTGAGTTGTTTGCGGATCCCATGTGATAGGGAGAGTGTATTGCTGCATGGGGAACGGACTTGGCCAAGGCAATACAAATCATAGAAGAAGATAGTTAGGACTGAGATGAGTATTTTTTTTTTCTGGGATATTTCTTGACTACCCCACCCTATCCTTCACAGTTTAAGATTCTTCATTCTCCTTGCTGGCTTTTTACTTTACATATATTTCTCTTCTTGAGGTTTTTTTAAAGATCTATTTTTATATTGGTTTATTTGTCTGTGGATGTGCATGTGTGAGTGTATGTGGAGAGTTGTAGGTTCGTGTGTGTGCACACACTTGAGCACTGCTGGATATTTATGCAGGTCTCTCTCTGTGTGTTTCTGTGTGCTTGCTACTCGGATAAGATGTCTGGGGACTCTAGAAAAGGGCATCAGATTCACTAGCCTGGGTCATAGGCAGTTACAGGTTGTTGAGGATTCTGGGAACCAATCTCGGGTCCTCTGGAAGAGCAGACAGTGCTGCCAACTGCTGAGGCAGCTTTCTAGCCCTAACTTCTTTACTTCACCTTCTCTGGTACATTTCCTCCTTCATATGCCTGTGTCCCCCACTACACTGAATTTTTTGAGTTCAGGATCTTGGTCCTCCATTGTCTAACATCTACTGGCTTAACAGACATTCTTTAGCGAGACCCTATTGTTTACCAAACTTGGGGTGTTTTTATCACTCAAACCCTAAGAATCCTTATGTCTCATAATATGAGTGCGTCAAGTTATTCAGTTGTCCCTTCTGAGCTCAGTGATTGTTCAGTGTTTCTCCTCACTGAGGCTGCATCTGGAATGAGGAGCAATAACTATTGTAGAAAAACAACAGGCTGAGCAAGTAGAACGTGAGAGAAACCGAAGATTAGGGTGCACTGAGGAGGCTGGAGAGGGAATGTGTTAGGTACTCGTGAAGGGTCTTAACCACTCTCATTATTTTGTGTGGCTGGGCTGTGTCAGTTTAGAAGAACATGTATGTCACAGTAATTCTATATGTAGTTTCCATTCATTCTACAGAAATGACTGAGAAATGTTAGCTGCTGTATCCAGGCTTCTAGAGTTAAGAACTGAAATCTGAAGTGAAAACTATTCCACCCCACAATCCGTATTTAACCCTATGTCTACTTCCCTGCATAGCTTCTCGGCGCACAGTAATATGCACCAGTATTGAAAGGAATAAAAAAGAGGAAAGCCTTTTCCTTATATGGATTTTTTCTTTAAAAATATGTGTTTTTTTGGAGAGGTTTATTTGGATTTTTTCCTCTATGTTACCTGAGCATCAGTGGCCCATTGGATTAGTGCATTGAGTAGCCTGAGAATCACTCTATAAGCTAATGAAGATGTTTAGTGGCGAGTGAAGGATGAAAGGCACCAGACATCTTGCTTTATCACAGCAGTGTTAGAATGCTAGGCAACACCATCAGAGCCATTGCTATCTTCAACCCATTGACTACAAAGTCACCAAATCCACCCCCATGAGCCCTGTGATCTGCTGTTTATCTCTCTGCTGGCAAAGCTGACAGTTCGTATTCTTTCAAAAGCAAATGGAAGCTCATTAGAAGTGATTTGATGCTTTCCAGGATTTGGAAACTTAAGGATGTACTTAGTTCCCAAAGAATGAAGAAATCCAGCTTAGATCTTCAAAAATCCCAGTTTTGGCTAATGTGTTCTCTAAATTAAGGTTAATATCCATAGCATTTGATTGCACCTAGCTGACAAAACAATGTTCCAGACCCAATGAAGGTTACATAATTATTTCTGTCCTCCTTTCTCGAGGCAGTCTGGCACCAGCTTTAAGGGAACACAGGAAGATGGGTCTGTCTCAACCTTCTACCCTTTGAAGGACTTATTAAGTTACAAACTCCATCTGCCCCCAAGAGAGCTCCAATTGAATGAAATATTGGGTCATTTAGTAGAATATCATGACTCGGTTTTGTCTTAATGCATTGTATCATCATCCTATAAGACTCAAAAGCTTTCTTAGCAAAATTTGAGAAATGTAATTAGGTTGAGTATATTGTAGGTTATAAGACCTGAAAGGGATATGAATAAGCCATTTGGTTCATCCTCTACTTAGGACCCTCAACGCCTAAATCTTCCACAAGCAGTGGCTTTTGGATTCCATTTTAAAAGAATTTTAAAGATAGATACTTTGTGTTTTTTTTTCTTTCTTGTCAGTAGTCTGTACCAGTGTTTAAATGTGTCTCTTTCATGGTCATGAAGTTCTTAATGTTTGAATTCCTTCCTAGCCATGCTTTTAAGCCCAATTGATATGAGCAATTTAGAAGTCTTAGAGAGATGCATGACATTGAAATTTGCTGAAAAGTACTCTGACTTGGATTACAGTAGAAACAACGAGGAGTCATGCCAGCCTTTAAGGATGTACGCAGTATAGAAAAATGGATAGCTGATTTCATCATGGATTTGCATGTAAATAAGGATGAAGCGGTGTACAGGGAGAGAGAAACAACAGCGAAGAACGTATGTCATTGGAAATGACTCAATAGGGAAGAAAGATTGTAGGGTAATAATGTGAAATTATTTGAAGTGATGGGAGCCTAGTTTAAAGAGATTAGAAAGAACAGGCTTAAAATTGAGAGGACAAGATTGATTGTATGCTATACCATGACTAGTGTACTAGGAGATTTGGCAAGAGCAGCAGACATGGGGAGATACTCACTGGTTTGCCAGATGGGTGTAATGGCGGCCTAGTAACTTGAGAGGTAAGTAATATACTACTTTTAAAGCTCAATTCAAGGAAAATTCCAATGACATACTTATTAGACTCGTGTTCCTTTCCAAGGCTTTAGGTAAGGAGAACACATATTTGAGAAGAGTTCGTTTTAAATGACTATCCACATAAGCAAAGGGCTTCCTAGAGAATGACTGAGTCTAGATGAGAAGCAGACTCTTTGAGGAGTCATTTTGCAATCCTTATTTAGATAAATGAAGGGTAGACTTTCAATCTTGAATAGTGTTTTTGTTTCACTCTCAGTTGCACATTCTAGCTAAAGAAAGAAAATATCGGGGATGGGTAAAGACTATCTTTGCCCAAGGTGTAACTTTGGGACTCCAAGGTGAGGGGTTGTCTCTGATGAGGAGTGGTAAACCTACTAAGTGGACACATCTTGTGTAGACTTGAAATTGCATTGTGGTAATCATCTAATAGAACTCACAGGATCCTGAGCCCATTGCTGTTGTCGACATTTTGTAGTAATTTTGCAAGGTTTGGCTCAGGCTGTCAGCTTTTGTAATAAGGATTACCAAGCAAATACTGGTGCCCTATTCTGCAGAGTGATATTAACTATTGATCCTTACCCCCCTGGACCATCTAACAGCAGTGGTCTCTTCTCATCCTTCTCAGGCTTTGGAGGTTCTGATAATTGTGTGAAGTTTTGGACCTTTGCTCTTGAAATCATTTTACAAGTTACCGTGGAGGAGCTAATGAGAACCCTGTGAATTTGCTGGGTTTCAGCTGGAAAGTTTGAACTTTTCTTTTTCATCTTAAGTTGTAAGAAAGAGTTCTGCTAGGTTTATTTCAAAAACAGTAATGATGAGCATATCTTGTGAACAGAATTTTTGTATTGGGGTTTAAAGTTATTGCCTCAGGGTTTGAAGAGAAGGTTATCATTTCACCCCCTATAATATTTTGTACAGGCTAGAAGGCAGGTTCAACTGCTAAGAGCACTGGATGCTCTTCCAGAGGAACTGAGTTAGATTCCCATCATACACATAGAAGCTCACAACTGTCTGTAACTCCAGCTCCAGTGGCATCCTTCTGGCTTCTGTGGGAACCAGACACATTCTGGCAAAAGTATACATGCACATAAAATAAAATTAAAAAAATTAAAAATAGTTTGTTCAATAATCCAGACTTGAAAAGAAAAAAAAGTAGAAAATGAAGCAAATTTTGAGTGGCATCTTTAACGGTAGAAGATACCTGAGATTCACCTCATTTAACTGTAGTACTCAGTTTCTTAAGGCATAGAGATCCAGAATGAGTCCGCCATGTTTTCTGCCCTCAAGGGACTTCTTGTTTGGAGGGTGGAAGGCTCAGCCCAATCATACTGCATGGTCGAACATGTCAAATGGAGTGAGAGAAGCAGTCTCAGCCCTCTGCAGTCAGGAGTGGATGTGATTACAATTGAGTGGGGAGAGAGACCAGGTGAGGGAGGATTGGACCAGGGGATCAGGTGACAGTTAAGTGAGCCTTGTCTCCAGCAGGGATCAGGCAGGCAAGGCACAGGAAATGAGATTTTCTGTTACTTTTTTTTTTTTTTTTTGCCAGATGGAAAAGATTTGAAAGTGGTTGAAGGAGACTTACATTAAAAGAAAGACTTGATGAAATAAAATATGTACCTCTTTCTGTTGAATACTGATATGATGATGAATTATAAACATTATTGTTTTATTTTGATAGATCAGATGAATGTATTTCTATGGTCTCTCTGAAATTTACATATGCATTTTAGAGTTCTTATTATAATGGATCAAAACGTTATCTCACTCTCATGGAGTCATGGCGTCTCTAGTACAGCCTAATTTATTATGGTACGACAGGGATGTGACGTATTTTAAAGCATCATTAGTTATCCATAGTAATCCTCTCAAATATTTTGCAAGAAGTTTATAAAGAAAGATTTTTATATTTACTCTACTTTTTTTTTCCTCTTTTTTAGACTGGGGACCGAACCCAGGGCCTTCTTTTCGCTGAAACAAGCGCTCTTCGCTGAGCTAAATCAACCCCTACTCTACTTTTTATAAATAACATTTCATTTTGGTCCTGATTTGGTAGAGATGGAGGTCAGCTATGTGTACAATACATTGGAAGGGCTATGAATGTTCCTCCATTTCTGTTACTTTTACCGTGTCTTTTTATTCTGTACCCATTCTCTCCCTGTATTTCACTGCCTTGTATCAGCTACTACACAAAATGATGCAATGTATTCAGCCACCATCCCTTGACAACAGTCACACATAATTTACTGGTCTATAGTTCTATCATTACACGCCACTTTCAGGGACTGTATATTACAAAGGAACATAATCTTTGGAACTTGACACTTTTAACGACTTTCATGTGGAAAAAAGTAGGATCATCTGAAACGTTAGATTTCTTGCCTATTTTTAACTGCTTTCACCTTTCCATGGAGGGGTGATCTACAGATTATCAGCATGTGTACCTTAATACTGGCTTTCTTCAGTATGACCACTTCACTTCGATTACATGACAATTGTGTATCTCCTACTTCGTATTCTAGTCCCATCACTTTTTTCTGTGTGTTCCATGGGTTTCGGAAACAGAGTCTTTTAAGAAGTAGAGATGTAATAAAGTTTCAATTTTCATTTTATTTTACTTTTTTGGGTATGTGTGTCTTGCCTGCCTGTATGCATATGCACCGTGTGGGTGTCTGGGATCCTGGGAGGCCATAAAAGGGTGTTGGATTCCTTGGAATTGAACTTACACATAGTTGTGAGCTGCCATATAGGTGCTGGGAATTGAACTCACTTCCTCTGGAAGAGCAGCCAGTGCTCTTAACCACACTGCTATGTCTCCAGCTCCCAGGTAGACTTCTAAAAAGATAATAAAGTCTTTCTGTGTTTCTTCCTTGCCTGCCACAAAGCTTTCTCTAGCCTCTTCTCTCATGCCTGGGCCATATTTATTGCCCCGCCTGCAAGCACAGAGTCAGTGATGATGCTATTTGACTTTGATCTAGATTTGAATGTGAGCTATTTCTGAATTCTTGGCTGCCATGAATGTTTTCGTAGAATTCTTGGCATCATGTCTTCCCACCTTTGTTTTTGATTAAAACTGATTGAACTCCCGTATGACATATCAAAGTGTTTTCCTTTGCTCTTTCTACCACTGCTGTTCCTTCATTGAAGTGGCAGCATTGATTTTCTTCCATTTCAAAAAAAGCAGGCAGATTCATGACTCTGCAAGTAGCCGTTGCTTCTGTCTTCTCAGAATAATATTTCTTAATACAAATGCCCTTTCTCATGGGCAACTTCTTTTGTGCATTCATAGAGGCATGCACCAAGAAACAGAAGCTCCCAGTTATTAGTCTTGATTCTGCTTCCTGTTCAACAAGTCAGATTGTGCATTGTGCTTTTTCTCTGTGGATGGGTAAAACCCAGAGGATTAGCTTTTTCTAGTTTGGTACATGATTGTTTCTTATGTTTGAACACGACTCGCAAAAGTTTTTCCTGTTTGTAGATATGTACCTGTGCTTGGTGGTGGTGTTCAAGAGCTTTCTTTCAGATTTGAAAGTCCTGAACTGGAGAGCTGCTATGGGACATAAACAATGGGAAAGTCCCCACAAATCATCCAATTGAATGCAAGTCGTTCCATTTATAAAACTACCACCGAGGCGGCTTGGTTTCCCTATTCATATCTGCATGTACAGTGGCTCCTGAGATTAACAGTGCATAAAGTCCATTGTACATGTGATAAGGCGAATAACTAATCCAAGAATGATGAAGAATAGTCAGCAGGAATTGGTTTTTAAAGATTTTAGAAATTATATCTATGTCCATTCTAAAGTAAGAGAATAAAACAGATTCACCGATGAAAGAAAAAAAAATATATCTTGGGGCTGGAGAGATGGCTCAGTGGTTAAGAGCACTGACTGTTCTTCCAGAGGTCCTGAGCTCAATTACCAGCAAACACATGGTGGCTCACAACCATCTGTAATGGGATCCGATGACCTCTTCTGGTGTGTCTGAACAGTGACAGTGTACTCATATATATAAAATCTTAAAAAAATAAATCTTAGTACACCTTGCAAATTGTAGATAAATGGCATGTATGTGGTATCATATGTAATTATATGTTTTTATCTTGAACCATTTTAGGAGATTTCCATATTTTATCATTCTGTCTCTCTCTCTCTCTCTCTCTCACACACACACACACACACACACACACACACACACACACACACACACACAGTATAAACATACGGGCACCTAGCATTTTAGCCTTTAATTCCACTTAAATTGAATACATTAGCCTTGTCTTTTCTATGTGGCTGGAAGGGATCACATAACCAGAGGTTTCAAAATGAATGACATTCAAGGTGTCACTCTCAGAAAAATTTTGTATTCCTTCAGCAAGGGAGCAAATTGGGCAATCAAAGATTCTGAGTGAGCTCTATGGGTAAACTGATATAACAACAAAGTTTTGTTTGATAAAATGAGTTCAACGCTAGTGATAGTGAATGCTTCATATGTAATTCTTAGGTACAATAGCACCGTTTATGCATTAATGCTGGTTAAACTTTAAAAACAAAGTAATCTGCTGGTAGTTAAGAGACTGTACAAAAAAAAAAAAGCAAAGAAACTATTTTTTGTAGGATTTCAGAAAGAAGGCAGCTTTGCACCACTGAGTGAATTCTGTCTTTTTATGGTGGATATTGCTCTGGTTCTCATCTTGACTGGGTCAGAAGTTCAGTACAATAAATTTATGATGACTGTGAAACCAAACCATCCCTTTGGAGACAAATGTGGAAGAGTAGTGGAGAAAACAAATATGTACTTCCCCTCGCCCTGTCATGTATAAAGGAGGTGAATATTAGAGTATTCATCATTGACTTCACTGGAAAATGAATCTCTCGAAGGAGAGTTATGGTTTGAAGGTCCAGCATATCGCTGGGGTGAAAGGGGGATTATTTCCATATGTGTCGGCGTTAGCTGGTATTTGAAGTTCTTTAAAAAGAAAGCGGTTGGACCTCATTAATTCGAAATTCTGTTAATTTGTAAACAAGATCGCCTGAGGGAGCTTTTAAACCACTTAAGAGAATAAACTTTGGAAACCCTGAAGACCTAGCTCCTGGTGTACTAATTTCAAATAGCAATTTGCATGCGAAACAAAAATTCTTGCTGGGCCCCATTTTGTTCAGTTAATTCTTACTATGGCATGTACAGTAATTCCTCTGGAAATCCAAAATCCCTTCATCAAAACTCTAGCCCACGCAGGCTGCACATCTATACTTTTCCCACCACGCCAAGAATTTTGGGTCCTGCTTATACAAATCTTTACATTTTGAAGGAGGGAGTGTTTTGGAGTAACCTCAAGTCAAATGGTTTCTTGGAGGGTGAAAGGGAAAAGAGCCTCTTGATGTTTTATTTGTACAGTGGAAAAGTGAGTTTATAAGGATCTCATTAAAACAATGAGGAAGGAAGGACCTAGAAAGTTTGTAGTCAGCAAATAATGGGAAATGAAAGTTAATTGTACAGCATTCCTTAGCACTTATTTAACAGATACACTTGGTATGATTCTTCCTGCATAATGCCCCATTTCAGTTTTCTTTTTTTTTTTTTTTTTTTTTTTCGGAGCTGGGGACCAAACCCAGGACCTTGCGTTTGCTAGGCAAGCGCTCTACCACTGAGCTAAATCCCCAACCCGCATTTCAGTTTTCTTTTAATGAACATTAACGACTATATATGAGTTCTTCCAAGGTTCCTTCTGTCTGGTCTCTTGACCTTTAGGAAGATACTTGAGTTGAATAGGAAGTACAAGGTCCCGAGGATTTCTGGTTGGCAACTTCAAGCCATGGACCTTTGCCTGACATCCTCTTTTTCTTCCTAGATGTCTGAGAAACAGTCTTTCTCCTTGGAGGTCTATTGTTTTTGGACAAGGCTGAAGGTTTCTTAAGTATTTCTCATATTTGATAAAAGAAAGAAAATTTCATTTGAATGGCCACGTTCTGCCCAGTGTCCCTCGCACTGTTGCTCCATGACAGTTCTCGGTATACTGAATCGTTAGGACTCAAGGAGTTTGCACCTATACTTTCCTCATGTTTCATTTTGCTCATTTGATTCCATTCCTCCTAGTTTTCCGCTCCTTCCAGATCTAGGTTCTGTTCATCCTACAGATTATTAAGTCTTAGCTTATGTTCCTCTGGACTGGCACTTTCTCTTCCATGTTAGCATATATAAGCAAAATCCTCTGTCCAAACCTGGAAGGCAGCATCCTGCCCAACCCCAGGAAGGATGTGACAGGAGTATAGAAAGGGACTTTGTATTTCTGCTCCTTCTACCTAGAGCTTCTTTGCTTTGTGAAGTGAATTGCTAGGCCTTGGCTCTACATTAGTCAATTTAAAAAGTCCTTCCAGCAACAGAGCCGCTGGCTGACTTGTTCTTAACTACAGATATTTGAACTATACCTGGTTGGGGAGTATAGTCTAAAAATGAGACCACATATTTTAAATTGGGGCTATTCCTTATATGCTGTTGCTCTTGTAAATCAACCATCCACATCTTTTTGCCACTTTCCATTAACATTAATGGTCAGAGAAGATGAGGAGAACCAGAGGGTTTGTGAAACGTGTTTGCTTCTCTTTGAATTCTAAGAATAAATTAGATAATTCTTTCTTTTTTCCTCTTCAGGTTGTGTGTGTGTGTGTGTGTGTGTGTGTGTGTTGGTTTATTTTGAGCAAAATATATTTGTCATACTAAGTTTCATAAAGCCTTATGTCCAGCCACGCATTTGTTTAAGATGCCTTTGGACAAACATTTCCCCAGATTTGTATGGCTAGTGACCTCTTCCTGGTGTTTTCTTGGAAAATAAGTACAACCAATCAGGAAAGATCCAATTATGGTTTCTCTTTCCATATTTCTTGAAGTATAATTGAAATAAAACGTATACATGTTTCATGCAGACAGTTTGGCAAATTTTTCTACATATATGCTATGAGAGGTTAAGTACAATAAAAGCTAAGGCAGCGTTACCTCACAGACTACATGCTCTCATCCCAGAAAAGGAGTTCTTAAGATCTACTTTTCTACCATATTTTTATTTTATGACATGGTATTAGTAATTGTAGTCATCTTGATGTATATTAAACCCCAGAACTTACTTCATATATAAAAGTTAGTTCTTTTCCAACAACATTCCCCAGTCCCCAGAGCTTCTTTCTACCTATCATCAGCCATATTTTTAAGGCTCCACTGGAATAGTCAATTGTCACAGTTATGGTGAATTTCCTCAAAGGTCTATTTTGTCAGCCATATTTTATCTCTTCCGGAAGAATATGGATTTTTCTTTAGCTGTTTTAGTACACTTGTCTTCTGGGAGATCTGCTATCTCAAGTTTCACCAGGTCACAGGAAACAAGGAAATACAGTATACAGTATGTGTACAGTATGGAGATATTACACGATGTGAAGATTACAACACAAAGTGTTGTGATTTTGTAGGAGAAACCTTTTGACATCATGAAATGAAGCACTTGTTGTCTATTGCTGCCTGGTAAATTACATCCATGCATAAATGGCAATAATAATGCGTTATCTTATGGTTTCTCTGGACTTTGGAAATGCCTAGGTAGCTTGATTCTGGCATGTAGGTTGGGGCTGGTATATCTGCTTCCATTTGGCTTGTTCACATGGCCAACAAATTGGTGCTGAGTATATGTGGGAATCTCTTTTCTGTCTGTGTGTCCTTCTGTGTAGTTTAGCTAGAATGTTCTTACACAACCACAGTTGGCTTTTCAAAAACCAAACAATCCAAGAGAACAAAATGAAATTCCCTTTTTTTGACTTAAGCTGAGAAATCACTCTGTTGTCTTTTATCAGCCTTACTGGCCAAGCCTGATTCATTTTAGAATCATTGTGGAAGGGACCACCCAGGGACTTGAATACCAGGAGGTCTTCATCTTTGGAGGCCATCTTTTGAGACTGGCTACCACATCATCTATGTAAATGAGGAAAACTCTTTCCAAGTACTAAATGTAGGATAGAAACAATAACAGTAACCGCTACTTTTATGTCTATTGATTTCTATGTAGATGTTCCTTACTCAGGTTTAGATCTGGTCTCTGCTTGTCCCATTGCCTCTCTTTGACCATCACTTTCATTGATCTCTTTCTTCAGTGTACCTTTTTCTCAGGGGCTTATCTTTGGTTTCACTACATTCTCACTGTGTACACTCTTTACCTGGGAAAGCTCCTGAGTCCTTAGCACTAAGAACTCAAGGATGTGTCACCAGCTTAAACTCCTTTCATTATAGGCTCCTATTTCCAAAGCCATTGCCAACAGACAGGTTTAAAATGCTCTATCCTAAGATAGAGTTACTCATAATGAATAGTTATCAGATATTATAACATAACGTTTTTAAGATATAACTATAACTGATCACTTGATGTGTGAATGAGTGATATGCCCCTTTACTTGTCTCTGTTCCCACTGAGAATAGGAACGGCTTCTAATCTTTTTAATTTCTTTAGGGAGCTTTTTGATTTCGTCTGACACAGGTTTGATGTTGATATATATATATATATATATATATATATATATATATATATGAAATCTCCATTTTAAAGCATCGTTACTTAGGGAAGTGGAATGTGAAGGTAGCAAAAATAATAAAGTATAAGATAACTTTGTTACAATTTTTTAAAGTACAGGTGGTACAGTAAGATTAGATGGGGCAAAACAATAATCAGCATCTATATAATTTGAATTGATAAAATATTTATGTGTCATCTGGGACACTTATAAACAGAGAGGAATGTCTGAAAATTGCCAAGAATTCATTGAGGTCTTAATATGCAATGATGCCTAAAGAGGCTCATAGACTTGGGTGTCATAAAGATGAAAACAAAAATATGCCCTTTCAATATTTTGTTTGGTACCCTACAAATGTGGACTTTTGGCAAAAAGTCTTACTGCAATGCCAGCAGAACCCTAACTTTTTGCTTTGACCCACACTGTGCTTGCAGTTCCCTGGTTCTGAGAGGCTTACACCAAATGCTCTGGCTTTGTGAAAGGACAGGAAAAGAGGCAAAGCTGCTGCTGCTGGCTGCAGTGTTGGAGGTGGTGGCGGTGCCTGTGGTGATAGTCGTTAGCCTCTACTAAGTTTCTGTGTGCAAGATCACACACTGAGTGGCCTGTGTGCATCATCTTTGCTAACCTTCACAGCAATCCCAAAGACAGGGGAGCCTAATTTTCATGCCAGTTTTAGAGAGGAGAAAAGGAGGGTTCCAGGAGTACACAATGAATAACAGTTGGACATAGGTTGAGACTGATATCTGAATCAACACATTTTTGTAAGCCCATCCCCACCTCTCCTCTTCTCGCTTACCTTAATGGCCACCAGAAATGACACTGCCTAGAACCATTAGTTCAGAAGGAATGCTAAAGCTCATGCAAGTTGCCTTCAAGTGCATGGATGCTAGATATAGGATTCTATAATTTCTGCTATTCCTTTGGCTTTCTAATTTGAAACTCAACAGCTCTGTGAAGTGTCTACAAAAGCCATTATCACCAATGATAAGGAAATGGGAACTCAAGCAGCTAAGAGGCTCTCTGAACATCATCTAGCAAGTTTGTGACAGGGCTGGGATTAGAATTTAAGTCTCTTAATACCCAGTTCATTGTTTCTCTTCTCTTTTAGTGCAGAGAGTTATGAGTACTGAGCCACATTTCTAATCATCATTAGCTAGTAGAAACACATGGCTGTTGGGAGAGATCGCAAATTGTATCAGCTTTTAGATTGGTAGAACAAAAGGCGGGGATGGTTCTGTGTTTGAGAATTACCCCCAAGTGTTGATGACTCCTTTCCTTGCATCTCAACATGCCTTTTAGTCTTTTAACTAGATTTTCAAATTTATCTTTGTTAAGGTATATTTGGGAAGTGATATGTGTTTAAAGTATAGAGCATGCTGACTTGATTCATGTATATATTGTGAAATAATAATCAGAATCAAGTTGAGAATGGAAGAAATAGTCTTCCTCAGGGAATAGCACACCAAATTCCAGTCACGAATGGTCACCTCTGAAAATATACATACAAGTAACATTAGACAGACTGAGCAGGATATATGTATTTAGGAGTATGTATGCACAAACATTCACATATGTATGTAAGAACAATGAAAATAGAGGCTAAGATTTTGAATGAGACAAAGGAAAGATATATGAGTGGGTTTGGAGTGAATAAGGTTAAGGTAATGATGTAATTCATTATAATCTCAAAAAAAAAAAAACAGATTTATTTGAACTTCGGAGAATGGTCTGGAGCCTCTGACAAACAATGCAATTGTTTCCACAAGGGGGCATCAAAAATGCTTCAGGGGTCTGTTAGAAAGTGAGAACACTAGATTATTGGGTTCTATAAGTCTGATTTCCTTTCTAGTCTGTTTGTATAACACAGCCCTTCCAGCACAGTCTCAAGAAGGAAGAAGCCGATAGTGTTGATTTTGATGTTAGTGACTTTGTATGTGTATATGGGCAATGGACAGTTCTAAAGAAACTTGATTCTGGGAGATAAAGCCCTTCCCAACAATCACACCCTAGTGTATTCTCATCACCTGTTTCTTTTTTTCTATTACAACTTCGTCCAGCAAAGATGCTCTTTTACCACTGTGTTTGGGAACTGGATCAGCTGTAGGCTGGCATCTAAGTTTCCTTAGTACCAGGTCAGCAATTTTGCTACATCAACCCGCTGAAACAGTTTCTACCACCTCCTACTCAGAATTGGTAAAAACCAAGTATAAAGGTTTCTAGTACATTATTTGCAAACCATGGTAGATGTGGGGGGATGTTTCCATGGGAGTAGGTCGAGTAGCACTGATTTCGCCTTAATGAAACCTGTATTTCAATTACGCCAGGAGGAAGAAGAAAGGTTTGGCCTTCACAGATAGTGTGAGTTTCAGAAGCCATGTTGGAAAAATAAATTTGGCTAACCACCAAGAGTGTACATAATGAGGTGGAGAGACGCAAGCATCCTCTGTATGTAAAAATTAATTAAACTATTATTTTAATTGACACCCCACAGATCTTTCCTTTATCAGAAATATTTAAGAAATGTGTACGTGATAATAACTTTCAAACACAATATTTCCAAATGTCAAGTTAATGTGTTCAGGGAGCAAGAAGATTCAAGTACTCAGTGTGAGACTCTACATCACATCTGTTTCCACAAAGTGCTTTTGGGAGCCTTTGAAGCAAAGACGGTGGGGGACCTTAAGTTATTTGCAAGACATGGAGGTGAAGATAGGAACATCCCTCCCCCTCTTTTCAGCTTTAAAAGCAGAAATGAAGATTTCTTAGAATAAGCTGTTGCTTAAGCAGAAAATAAATTAGGAGTCATATTAGTTGCAGAAATAACAATATGTGTAAGTGAAAAGCAGAATTACTTTTTAGGATTTAGGGGAGAGGTTGTCAAAATGACATATTTTTGAATAATGTTGCCTCCCCTAGCTACGATGTAATTACTGAATTTTTAAAAACAGAACAGCCATAATGTCGTCGTTCGAAAAATCCACTCAGCTTTCTGTAGGCATTTGAGAATCACTGTTTGTTTTTTGGAGTGGAAGTAACATCTTTTGCAGTTAGTTTTTGGAACATGGCCATTGCTGAATAAAGGCTTCCAATGGTGCATCATCTCTTTTCTGTATAATTGCACTAAAAGAATACATTGGCATGGCATGTGCTTCATAATGAGCTGGGGGCAAATGTAAAAATGCCAGAAACCTTTAGCAGCAAATTCGCTCTTCTGAATATTATTTTACTCTAACAGCAATACCATGAAAATTGAATGAAAAGTTTTTTAAAAAGCTGTTCGCCTTTGCTCTGATAGTTAAATCAAAGGTCTCCCAGGTACAGACCTGAGAAGCAACATAGACATTTAGATTCATCCAAGGAGTTCTTTACAAAGTAGTTTGGCTTGTGTTTAGACCTGCCCTTGAAGACAATTGAGGTTCTGTCTAAACCTGCCCTCAAAGATGCATTGGGTTAAGTCTAAATTTGTTCTTTGATCACTGTCACCCCAAGTCAGTCAAGGATGAGGGTATGTGACCTGGAGGCCCTAGTTGCTACTAGCACATTGAATAATAATTGTCAAACACATGCAGATGTTATATAACAACGATTATTAGTCCAATAACAATCCTTTAACCTTTGTGCCAAAAGCTCTCTCCTTTCCGATTTCTTCCATGTTATTTTGTAGTAAAGTCAGGAAGTGCAGATTGTCAAGAAATGTGAAGGGTCTGGGATTTTTCCTCCTTGCTTGTATGCCAGAAACTTAACTTGAGACAGTTTCTTGAATGCTGGAAAGAGGCACAAAGCTCTTGGAGAAGAGAAGGAACATTTATTGGGGTAGTAGCCATAGCAAAAACATCAGCAATTTTGTCTTGGTTCTCTGAACCCACTAACCATTAAAATGGTCGTCAGACTATGTCATTACAACCATCGGTAACATTTTAGGGACATTCCCTGTGTCAGAAGTGACATCTTCCATCACCTGCAGTAAGTACATCAGCCTCCAACTCCAGGGACATGACAGTATACTAAGTAGTAGTGACCCCTATCTTCCAAGGCCATGAGAACATCTGTCCTTCACTGAGTGCGAGGTCCTATGCCTCTCTTCCAAGGCTCATACTGATACACAATACATATGTTCTTTAAAAAAAAAAAAGCCGATCCTGGAACTAAGGCATTTAGTGCCTTTTGTTTACAAGATAATACTAAAATGTAAATTAAGTGGAGACGTGTTTTCCAACACAGACAGACTAGGGTCAGGGTGGTGTCTGAAGAACTGGTGGTCTGAATCATCCTTAGGACTTGCTAACAGGACAGAGGGTCTAACTTTGTTACCATCTTGCTATCCTCTTCCCTGCAAAGGTTTTTGTCCTGGCTTCTTCTCTCCAAAAACAAAAAGTCTATGCTCTATCCTGACTCCATGCTTAGGGGAATTAGGGCGTACGTTGATGGTTATCAACATGTGCCATGACCTCGAGTTGGGGGTCCCAGGTGTCCAAAAGTTATCATATGATCATTTCCTTTAACAAAGCAAACCAAACTAAACAAAACCTCTCATTTGACTTAAGATTTATGTAGCTCACAATCAGAGGCTTAAATCATTGAAGGGAAAGACCATTCTTTTGGAAGGAGAGAAGTGGAATTTGGAGATTCAGGCCAACTCCTAGTCCCTGTGCAAAAATCCATCTTCTGACATAGCCTTTTTAGTAAGATTCTGGACTAAGGGGCCAGGAGGCCAGCCAAAAGACCTCTGTCTATATGCCATATTTTCCTCATATGGAAAAAAAATGATATTTTCAAGTAACTAAAGCACGCAATCTGAAGTTAACAAAATGATTAAAGTTGTAGTGTTATGTCAGTCAGGAAAGTCCACGATGATATTCTTTAAAAATGATTTTGTGTTAAAAGCACTTTCAGTTTCTTATCTCTTGTCTTATTTAGGAATCCAATCTGGTAGAGTTGTTATTGCCAGATTACTTTTCTTTTCTTTTCTTTTCTTTTCTTTTTTTTTTTTTAAAGTTACAAATAATCCTGTGGCCATGGAGGTGAGCCAGGACCTCAGAGCTGTCTGAGGTGCTAGCTAGATGGCCATTGTTATTCTCACGGAGTTAGCAGGAACATGAGAAAGTTGGGCCAAATGGCACTCTACACGTGCTGGGTGGTTGGCTGTGAGAGTTTGCAGCAGTCGTGACCATCTGATGATATTTAGTACTCTACTAGCCCGGACATGCCTCTATTTATCTCCAAATTCCACAATATTAAAAAGTATTTGAATTTTTGAAAGGGTGACTCATTTTGCTTTCTTCATAACAGAAGAAGCATATTTATTTGAGAGAAAATAAAGGAATATAGATTTTTAAAGGAGTGATTTTTAATAGTGATTACTTTTGTATGTATTTAATTTCATACATGCATGAAATAAAATTTGGATCATATTTTTTTTGATAAGATGCCTTTTCGTTAATAGTATACAATGACCAGATGGTGGTGGTACACATTTTTAATCCCAGCACTTGGGAAGCAGAGACAGGCAGATCTCTGAGTTCGTGATCAGACTGGTCACAGAGTAAGTTCCAGGACAGCCAGGGATAAACAGAGAAATTTCACATTGAAAAAAAAAGTTTTTTAAAAAAGGTGGAATGTGGATCTTACTGTAGCAGTTGGAATTTATCCTGAATCTAATTGAGACCCATTGGAGAGTTTCAAACAATTGTACTCTTCACAGCAGAGGCAGGGAAAAGGAAAGAGTAGTCCCACAAGAGGTTGAGTTGAACTCAATAAAGATTTTAGCATACAAAAGTATAGTCCATAGCTGGGTCCGGTATTTCACCCCTGCAATATCGGTGATTCTGAAGGCTAAGGCAGAGGGATTGCAAGTGTGAGGCAAGCTTGGACCTCATACCAAAATAAAATTAGATGGAGGAGATCCTATGTGGAAATAAAGCTAAACGGTATGAAGACTATGGCCTGCAGTAGAGCAGCGGTTGTCTACTTGGGTTCAATTGTTATTACCCATCTGCCATTAGAAGTTTATGAGACTTCATTAAACGTATGAATTAATGATGAGTCTACAAGTACAGATATTGTGAGCTGCTGTATTAATAGCACGTGTATCAGTACCTTTATCTGCCATGAAAACAAAGTGGGATGGCATATGGAAAAGAATTAATCACATGGAGAGTCTTTAATGGCTTTCTAATCAAAATGATCAACTATACATCTCAAATCTCAGAGCACCCCCCTTAGATATTGACAGTCTATGAGGCAATTTTTCATACAAGTAGTTAATTGCAACAAAACTGCTTATATTGCCAAATTTAATTAAGATTATTTCATTCCATATAAATTCAAAAGTATGCTTAATTCAATAGTGTAAAATATAGGGCCTTTAAAATGTAAGAACCAAGGAGAGCAGCTAAAGGGAGTAGACAGGGGAGCTGTCATTTAGTGTCTGGACAAGTCCATCTATGTCTGCTTCCTAGCAGCAAAAGTAAACAGGAAATTACATTGGCCTACATAGCTTTTATTGTTGCTGAAGAAAATATGTATGATTTTCCCCCAGACAAATTTTATCCTGTAATTGATTATATGTTCCTTGTGTGAGGGATAATAGGTCATAGCAGACATCTTCAACTATAGCTTTGTAAAGGAACATCAGACCTACTGAAATAGATAATTCTTGTCTTGACCTTATACATTACGGGCTAGAGTGTGATATTAAACTATAATTCAGGTTCGACATTTCCTTAGAGGCTGTGATTATGTGGTCTCACTTATGTTTCTGATGATTTGATACAGACTAGCGCTTGAAAATGTGGCTGATAATCTAACCCCATTTTCCACTTGATTATTTCTTGAATGTCAGATGCCTGAAAGGTAGTCACCAAAGGGTTATGGTTTGCACGGGAATCATATTGTGGAAAGCTTGGTTTAGTAACTCTGGGACCTAGAGTCCGGACTATGTTGATGCTACTGCTGCTGTTCGCTGCAGTATTAGATACGGAGCCCAGGGGACCTAAGGCACGTTCTCCATCACCAAGCTACAAACCCAGGCCTCCTTATTTTTTTGAGTAGGCATTCAATAAACTTGGGCTGAGTAAATAATTTGCTGACTTTTGGCACCTTATGAATGAATTTTTCTACTCGGACACATCATCCATGAATCTAGTTTTCTTGATTTGTTTGTGTGAGTGTGGATTTGAATGCATCATGGCACTTGTAGAGAGAGATCAGAGACCAACTTGCAGAAGTTGAGTTTTTCCTTCCACCATATACGTCCCAAAGATGGAGCTCAGCCTGTCAGGTTTGGCAGCAAACACCTCTACCTGCTGATATAACTTGTGAACCCCAAATTTATGTTGCTTTTTAATATACCATACGATTTATTTACCTGCCTTCCCTTGAACAATTTGCATTTACCATTTCTCTGGATAACAGATGTTATAGGAAAGAAATACAATTGCATGTCAAAAATTAACTACTACCAGTTTTGTGTGTACATATATATTAGTATATTATTATGTTAATTACATAACATATAATTATATATCATATATATAATATATTTTCATATACATACATATATTAACTCCTAGTTTTGTACTAGCAAACAGCATTAATACGGACTAATTAAATTATAAATCAGCAATAAGAGAAAGAATCCTATGCATTTGCTGAAAAGTTGTTCAAAGTTTAATTGCATGAGTAAATATCCACGATAAATCGTAATTGGGCGTGCATGTATATATAGGTGTATTATGATTGCATGATAAATGTTTATCTGTCCTATTGCTCATCTGTCTATGCATTATGTTTATGTAAGTATCTATAGATATAGACATGTCTCCATCCACTTAATGTGATCGTCTGCTTATCACGACGCAAAGTCCTAGGTAGACAACACATAAAGTGAGCATACAGCTTTGATGGGAGCAATGTTAATAGGCCTACTCTTATTTTGTATTTAGATTCTTTTCTACTCAAAACATGGATTGTCCATGTTTACACATGTAAAACACATTGCCATGGGATACAATGTCCTTCAGTACTCGATCAATCATTCTCCTTTGACTTCTGTTTAGATAACTCCCCATCCTTTCTTACAAACATTGTGAACTCCAGGCAGACAAGGCCACTGGAATTTCTCCATTGTGGGCCCTCATGGCCGAGTGCTAGCCATATATACATCTTTTGTAGTGTAGTGTCTGGCACTTGGTAAGTTCTCAATATGTGTTTGTTGAAAGAATTGCCAGTGTGTAATACTGTTAATCAGATCCTCTTGCCCTTTGCCTAGTCACAAATGTACTTCTACACTCGTGCTTTCAAATCACTGCCAAAATCCTGTATTTGAAATGGAAAGAGGTAGTTTAGTTTTCAAATGATGGACCTTACAGCATACATCTGGCTGTGGTATGTTAACCTGGGATGGTGCTCGTCATTGAACGTGTCCAGGATTGTTTAATGCAGCATTTATATATATATTCTTACCCTTATACATCTTTTAACCTCTAATCATTATTGTTCACCACCTATTACATGAAAGCACCCCTTCATTTTAGGACTACTTTGAACACATCAAAAGACATAATTTAAATATATCCTAAATAAACAAAAATCCACAAGATCCATTTCCCTTCCAAGGAAAATATATCTGGCTCTATTTCCCCTCCAAAAATGAATTTAGACCTTGAAGAGCGCCCTAGATGTAGACAGTACCACCTAATTATTTTTATGGTCAATTTTACTTCAAAAACAATAATTAAGCATGATTCTCTGTAACATCTAGTTTTTTTCCCCCAAGAAGATATTTTGTATTACTCCTTTTTTGTCTTTGCTCACCATATTGGGGTATGTGAGTTATCATTATCTATTCTGGGTGCAGGCTAAGGTGACATGGTCGGAACAAACTCAAATCAAAGCCCCATAAATTAATAATATTTGCAGTGTCATTGTCCTGTATTCTTTTATAAATTAATTTTAATAATAGGAAACAAATTTTAAAAAATCCATCTCTAACTATCATGTTTAAGTCAAATTTCCTTTAGCAACTTTGTAAATGCTAACATTTTACTCTTGCTTCTGTTTATGTAGCAAGTATAAGGATTTAGGTGGCAATGACCAAACAAATGAATGGAGAAAAGCCAGCCACTTGGGTTAATCCGTATAGAATAGAATATGGAAAATCAAGGTGTAAACAAGACCAGATATTTCATTTTCTCTGACTCGTTACTAATTGGATGTAGCGATTTGTCTTGCCAAATATTAAGGACCTCTCTAGCAACTAGCAGTTAAGAAATATTTCATGTAGTCATGCTAGCATCCCCTTGAAAACCCAGAATTTGCGAGGCTGAAGCAAAAGAATTGAGAACTACAAAGTGAGACCCTGTCATAGACAAATGGATACCTCACACAGATTTTATCTTGGATTCCTCTAATGCAGTGTTTCTCAGCCTGTGGATCTCGATGGTTTTTACCATGAAGATTTCCACCCTCCAAAAACTGGACACTTAAATAGTACAAGGGAGCTACTCTGAAAACTCTGTTCTCTTCCTCTACATTTGTTGTTGCTGCTTTTTTAAAAATGTATTTTTCGGTGAGTTTTCTGAACTATTTTGTATGTTTGCCTGTGACCACTGAAGTCTCTGGTTAGTACTTACTGACTAGAAAGAGATTTTCGTAAGTGACTGAAACTCTGACGCCTTCCCAGTCTTTATGCACAGACATCCCCCTACCCCAGAAGATGACATGTGTACCTTAGTCATCACGTTCACATTACAGAACTTCAAGTTAACCTCTAAGCTCTTCCCTAAGCACATAACAGTCCTTCCAAAAATACAGTCAAGGTTTTTAAATCGCTAGTAGTCATCCCCCTGCTCTTGATGTCTCGGGATTTTTGTGGCGTCTATTTTTTGCCCCAGTTCTATGTAACCACTTCAAAGAACAATGTTCCTTGGCAAGTTCCCCACAAGGAAGGTATGCTTCATACAGAGTACACTGCAAAAGCAAGCTAAATATGAACAGCCATGTATGTTGGGTCTTCCAGGGAATCCAGAAGTAGATCAAATGTGCTACAGTAGCTCTTCAGAAATGGGGCTTTCTCAAACTGCCCTTTGTTTTGCTCTCCTTTAGGTAGCAGTGAGGCAACATAAGGTATGTGGGCTCTTAATGTCAGGGTTACTCCAGAGCTGGAGAAGAAGAGAAGACAAGAGCTCGCAATAGAATATGTTAAAAATCCACACATGTCACTGAACCTGTCAAAGTTTAGCCACTTATTCTTGAATAAATCTACTTTCTATTGCTTTATGCCTTTATCTTCTCATCACTTTACTAGATTTTTTTCTGCTACTATGGCGTTTTTGAGAAGCCCTTTGCCCTTTTTACTAATGCCATGGTTCTGTTCTATTCTTTCCAACGCTATATTTAGGACTGTTACTTATAGTTTATAATATCTATCTTTCATTTGTCATTACGGGTTTTGATGGAGACTTCTTTAGACTTTTAATCCTTTCTAATCCTTCTTAAATTTTTTATGTTACGTGTTTTTATTGTGTATTTGTGTGCATGTACCCAAGTGCCACATGCCACAGTGTACATATGGAGGTCAGAGGATAATGTGAAGGACTTAGGTCTTTTCTTCATCCATGAGAGTTCATGAGAACTGAAGTTTCAAGATATCAGGGACTTATTGCCTCAGAACCCTCTTGCTGGATGTTTAATAAAACTAAAGTAATTAATAATCTTCATATTTTTTCTTCTAATTTTCTGTTTTTATGTAGCCTCTTTAGAGCAGTTAGTGATTACGAAGCATCTTCGTTGTCAGTCATTGGGTATTTGAGAGTTTTACTTCATGTTCCTTTCTGAGATTTTACCGTTTATATAGTGCTAAAGTGAGAATTTTGCTTCAGCATTTTAAAAATGAGAATTTTTAATTTAATATTTTTATCTTTTGAGAATTTCATACATGTTGCTCATATGTATATGAGTTTAAGGCTGACTACTAGGAACTGGATAGCATAACACTCATTATTTCTTATGAGAACTCTGCAGTTCATTGCTACTCTTCTGTAGGTAGTATATCATTTTGTCTAGCCACTTTCACAGACACTTTCCTCCTCACATTTCATTTTCAGCTATTTTCTTATAAATTGTATTCGAACTTGGGTTTCTTGTTTTCCCCCTGTTATAAGCTTTATTCATGTGTGTGTGTGTGTGTGTGTGTGTGTGTGTGTGTGTGTGTGTATCAAACAAATTTGAAGCAAAGAAAGAAGCAGATTGTTGACATGGCTTGGCTCTCAATTCTCTTACATATCATTTTAATTTTTTTCTTTCCTTCCTTCCTTCCCTTCTTTAATGTCCCCTTCCTCATTTCCTTCCAGCCCCATTTGAGTTTCTTGGGTTTATCCAACCTGAAGTTCGTAAGGCTTGCTAACTATATACATTTAAAGATTTTGCCAAATTTGGGGATTTTTTTAGCCTCCACATCTTCAAACATGTTTTTCTATACTACACCTCTTCTTTTATTTCTGGAACTCTAATGATACAAATTCCACACCTTTGTTTTTCGTATCGTAGCTAAGACTTGGCTCTTGCTCTTTCTCTCTGTCTCTCTTTTTTTTTTTTTTTTTTTTCCGAGCTGGGGACTGAACCCAGGGCCTTGCGCTTCCTAGGCAAGCGCTCTACCACTGAGCTAAATCCCCAACTCTGTCTCTCTTTTTTATATCTCTTTTTTAATCCTTTTTTAAATCTTTTTTTTCTGAATTTGTTATTCAGATCAGAGAATGTCCATTGATTTCTCTTTATTTTTCTGAATTATTCTTCCTTCTTCATGTGCTAGGGAACCAATCTAGTGAGACTGTGCAAGTTTCGTTATGACGGCACTGTCAATCAGTGTCTATTTTGTCCTTATTCATAGCTTTGGTTTCTTTGTTTAGACAGCCTATATTTCTGTTCTTTTTATGATTGTTTTGCTCTTGTTTGTCAGAGAATTATAGTAGCTATGTTAAAAAGGGCTAAATCTGCTTTCTCCATCTCAGGGTCCCTCTGAGAGTCAGGAAGTGTTGACTCTGTTCTTTAGATCCCTTCTTTTACTTGTTTATGCAACTAAGTCAATTGGGATCATATCCTAAATATTGTGTTATTTATAGGCATTTTCATTTATAATCTCTAATAATTAGAATGTATAAATGTTAGGCACATGCATGCCCTTTCCAAAGGTAGAAATGCAGAGTCTTACTGAGTCAAGGGACGTGAATTCAAAGATGATCCCTAAATCATGCCAAAATAAGCTGAGACTCTGAGAGCATAGTGGATCTTCCTGAGCAAACTGTTCCAAACAATGGATTGTGAACGTGGTGACAATTGTAGCATCACTAAAATATTGATTCAGAGGCTAGAGAGATTGCTCAGAGGTTGAAGGCATTTGCTACTTTTTAAGAGGACCCATTACCTGTTCCCAGCATCCATGTGGTGGGTCAGAAACATTTGGAACTCTGTTTCCAGGGGCTCCAGTGCCCTCTTCTGGCTTCTTCATGCATTAGGCATGCGAGTATTCTATATATGTACATGCAAGCAAAACATTCTTGCTCACAAAATAAAAATAAGGTTCTTCCTGTATCAAATTTTTTATTGGTCTTTAGTGAGTACATTCCTGTTAAACAAACAAAAACAAAAAACCAAAAAACCTCTAGTGTCAGTGGCAATACTTTTTCTTGAAATATTTCATCACAACTAGCAAGAAATTCCTTGGTCATCTGTTTACATTTGTCTGTCACAGTTTTTCATACCAGAGTAGGTAGGTGATGATACTTTTATTGCGTACATGAGTGCCTTGAGGTTCAGAGATGGTGCTGTTCAGTAAGCGGTCAATCCAGGTCTTCTTACTATTTAGACTCAAGACACCTCTGTCCTGTATCTAATTAGTGACAACTGGCAATAAATGTTTAAAGAGACAGAGATAACGCACTTATCCTTTCCACAGCAATTTGGACTGAAGTTTCAAGGTGCTAATCTTCCCAAGTGACAATTATAAATTGACTTTGTAAATATTGTGACACTGTTGCCCTTTACATAAAGTCCAGTTAAGGATGTGCCAGAAGTATATAGAAATTTGAACTGTTAATAATTGGCTGTAATATTAACCAAAATTATTTGTTCATTCCAGTGGAGTTTAAAAGCTTGTTAATGCAATTCACATGTAGCTAGCTGGTGACCTTTGTAATCCAATTATGGTTCATTTATATTTCCAAAAATCATCTAGTTAGAAGTTTCTTTTAACCATTAACTGTCTTTTTTTCAATTATTATGTGTGTACGAAAAAATGATGTTCAAAATGTTGACATATAAATATAAGTCTGTAGACATCATTTTATATATAATAGAAAGCTAATATTCTTTACTGTTTAAGCTCGGCACTTCTTGTGATAGTCTAAGGACTGTATTATGGAGGCCAGAAAGATGGCTCAGAGGTTAAGGGCACAGCCTGCTTTTTCAGCCTGGGATGCATTCCTAGCACCTACATGGTAGCTTGTAAATATCTGTAACTGTAGTCCTATGAGATCTGACACCCTCTTCTAGCCCCACTCCCCACCAGGAACATATGGGCTGAGATTACATGTAGGCAAACACACCCCTGCACATAAAATGTAATAGTAATGAAAAAGAAATGTATTGAGTTCCTATTATAAACTGGCCATTGGACTATGCCTGCGACATGCATTTTCTCAGTCCCGCCTTTGGATACAGTCAGCTTGGGACTAGTTCTAGAGGATCTAATCACATTCCTGAGCTGTCTCCCACTCACCAAGTCCTTGCTTTGGTATCATTTTCACTCCACAGTTTTCAGACTTCCCTGCAGTTTCAAGAGCATATGTCAAACATACATCATTGCCTTCTTTGCTGATCACTGAGAAGTGATAATATATTATTTCTGGGAGTGAAAGCATATGGGAGTAGAAGAATCAACCAAGGTCCCCCAATGAATATTTTTGTATGGATTTGCATTTGTTATACCCCAAAACACAACTCCAATTACTTTTAAAATTTATTCATTTATTTATTTGCATCCCAAATGCTGCCTCCCTTCTCAGTATACCCCTCACAGAGTTCTTCCCCCATTTACCCTCCCCTTTGATCCCCACTCTGGTATATCAAGTCTCCATAAGAATAGGCACATCCTCTCCCACTGAAGTCAGACATGGCAGCCCCATGCTACATATGTGCAGGAAGGCCTAGATCCAGGTCTTGATCTATGCTCTTTGGTTGGTGGTTCAGACTCTGAGAGCTTCCAGGGATCCAGGTTTGTTGACACTCCTGGTTTTCCTGTGGGGTTTCTATCCCTTCAGGGAATTCAATCTTTCCCTAACTCTTCTTTAAGGGTCCCCAACCACTGTCCAAAGTTTGGCTGTGGGTATCTGCATCTGTTTTAGTCAGCTGCTGGGTGGAGCCTCCCAAAGGATAGTTATGCTAGGCTCCTGTCTGCAAGCATAACAGAGTATCATTAATAGCATCAGGGATTGGGGCTTGCCCATGGGATGGGTCTCCAAGTTAGACCAGTTATTGTTTAGCCATTCCTTCAGTCTCTGCACCATCTTTTTTTTTTCCAGCATTTCCTTTAGACAGGACAAATTTGGGATGGAAAGTTTTGTGGGTGGGTTGATGTCCTTACCTCCACTGAGGATTCTGCTTGGCTATAAGAGATGGCTTCTTCAGGCTCCATGTCCCCACTGTTAGGCATCTCAGCTAAGGTCACCCACATTGACTCCTGTTTCTTGCTTTGACTTCTGCTCTTTGTACACTGCTTTGTATATGTACTGTATATTCCCCCCTTCTCTTATTTGACATCTGATAGCCTAACTACGGAATCCTGATGCACTTACATGGTCTTGCAACCTTCTCCAGTCTTACAACCAATTTGCAAGCCTAGTTTTAAGGCCCCTCAAAGTCTGAGTGGGCATTTTCAAATCCGTTCACGTGTCATTGAGTTGTTTCCGTTACCCATAATTAAACTGCACCTTCTGATGTGGTGATTGCCAAATGTTGCACCAATTTACAAAAGAAGAATGCATTAGCAGTACTACTAGAAAATGAAAGCAGGATTGACTGTCTAAGTTGTATGTCTGATGCTGCCTTCAGCCGTCTTGGTACAACTTATTTTGTTTTTGGGGTTATAACACTTTTCTTCAGTTAAATGCTGAACGTCACGGTTACATTGAAAGCAAAAATAACTCGAACAAGTAATGTTTCTATACTTGACTTTTGTCCTCTTTTAATTTCTTAAAATTGTATTCGCATATATTACTTATACAAAATAATGAGTTTCAATATAATCCTTTTTTTTTATTTCTAAGCATTTGCTTACTAGGCTTCTCAGTTGTCATTGGTTGCTCGCATGAATGATGGGATTCTACACTTCTTTTGTGGGTATGTTTATTGCCCTATCCAGATTTATATGCTATAGTCTGAATACGCATAGTTTCTGCTAAAAATACACACAGAGATAATGTTGGCAAGTGGTCATACTGTTTAGAAGTGGAGATGGGAGAAACATCCTTACAGTGACATAAAGCTGACTGATAATCTCAACAACAAAATAAAGGTCTTTTAAAAAGTGTTTCAGGGCCAGGGTTAGAGTCACAATGGTGTTAATAAAGCTAAGGTGAAACGATATAGATTATGGTTTGAAGTTGACAATGAGCAAACTTATAAAATCTTGAAAACAGAATCCTGCCCTAATATTGTTATGAGAAGCAAGTAAGATCCCTGATATAGGCGCAGGCATCACTGTGCCTGCAAGTTACACAGTAATACCTTGATCTAAATCAGTCACATTGCTAGTATGTGGCAGAGTACAGTCTAGAACTCAAGTTGGCTTGACGCCAAAGATCTTTCTGTTCTGTCTTTTTTTTTTTTTTTTTTCAAATAGAACATTTGATCAGTTTCTACTTGGAAATACAGATGTTCAGGGTTGGAAGGAACTTCACTGCTATCTATTATGCCACTGATGAGCTATTTGAATTCTGTTCACAACTTATCTCAACAAAAGCCCTGCCAAGATTTCACTGTGCTCCTCCTGAACACCTCAGCTTATCTATAATTGACCTAATCTGTATTGAGATTGTACTCCAAGGTGAAATAACACTGCTGTCATTTTAAAGTGCCTGACATGTTTGGGTTATGCTGAGGATGATACCAGTGGAAGAGACTATCAGATATGCTAGCAGCCTAGGAAAGTTTTTTAAAGAGACATTCCGACTCTCTAAGCTATGGTTGCAGAACAGACAGACATACAGACACACACGGGGGAGAAGGAGAGGGAGACAGAGACGGAGACAGAGATACACCAGAAAAGCCCTGTTCTTACCTCACTCTTTTTTGTTTTCTTCTGACATAAGGAAGCTTCCCAGCTTTCTCTGAAGATTGGGACTATTGTCATTGCAATAGGGAAACACCTATAACTTTACACCTATAACTTTACACCTATAACTTTACAACTTCCCAGACTGCAGGTATTCTTTCGCTATTGGATTTGTCCGGAAGTTCAAGTTAATTCGTCTGTGCTTTGCTTTTCTGTAATTCACACTTTATTATTGAAACAATAGGTATACTTCAGCTTTTTAAACTTTTTATAAGGTCAGTACTTAAGGAAACCAGGACATTTGTTGCTGGGGTAGTAATTTAAATACACATTGTCTTACTTACAACCCAGTTGGTGCTCTCTCTTGTAGTTAAACTAATGCTGGAACCAGCCAGCTGACTTGTGACTGAGGCACTGGAGTGGGTGGACCTCCATTCTCAGCTCATTACAACTCCACATCTCAGGGAGGATGTTATGCAGTCTTGTTGGAGGTTGTAATTTTAAACCACTTGGAATAATATTCTCCTTTGCTTTAATGTTATACATCCCTGTGCATGTTCTTCCGTAATTGAAAGGGATATCAGGCAAATTTGATCTGTCTGGCTTTGACTTATGCTGTCCTTATCATGGCCTTTGTGTCATTAAGAAAAAAATTGGTATTGATCTTGGACCATACCACTACATTGTGCTGCAATTTTTCTTCCTTGCTAGTGGAATATAAATCGATAAAAGGCAGCTGCTTTAGACGAGGGCCAGATATGGTGCTGTCATTTATATATTGTAAATCCAATGATAGCTGATCAAATCAGTGCCTCTCCTGTTCCAAACTTGACATGATTGAATTGTCAATAAAAAAGATTTTACAGTAAGGGAAGGAGAGCTGACAGTGTAAATGTCTGAAAACCCAATGAAGCTCAATAGAAAATGAAAGAATGAGCTAGGATATCATTTTATAATTTCCAATGGGGAAAATATTTAGTGAATCATGACTGGGACTGGGATCACAGGAGGAGAGGAAGCAGCAGTGAAAAGCCACCTATCTTGCATTATAATTTTGGTGAAATCTGAAATGCAAATTTACAGATGCAAATTTTCAGAATTATGCATCCTACACACTGAGTTGTTTATTTACAGAATTGTTTCAAATACACTCCACCTCCTTCCTCTTCCACATGCACACTTTTTACTGACAATACTCAGTTTCTGGGGAAAGTAAACATATCCTTGCCTAGGCATCCTGCTGACATCTAATACATGACTCGGAAGCAGAGCTGATGGTTCTGACCCTGCATTCTTCAAGTCAATCAGGATAGCTTTATTTTCCCTTAATCCATCTCTAAAAGTAGCCAGACGTGTTTTGGAAAACTGAAAGGACTGTGCTCCTGGGAACGTGAAGAAATCCTGCCAGTTTTTCAAGAGACCTCATTTGTTCCTTTGCAAATACAAGAGCATGACACTTATTTGTATGTTGAGAAGCATTTTAAGTCCCAAGGGAGAGACCAGGCTGGGAACTGATAAGAGAATGCTGTTTCATTTAAAGCCCCCTTGCATGAACTTCTTCTTGCCTCAGTAGTTGTTCTAAATGCATGGGACCTGATTAGCAGAGAATTAGCGTCTGAGAAATGCCAAGAGTCAGAGATTTCCACTTGAAAGCTCCATTATGAACTTGTTGGAATATGTGTGGGTGATACCATCCAGTGAGCCAGGATCCCAAAGTGAATGAATAAAAGGGGGAGGTGAGCTAAGAGAGACCCAGAGCCTCTCTTTGGTTTCTGACCATGGCTGCAATGTGGCTTTCCAGTCTTGCTGTACCTGCCTTGAAATGTTTCTCTTCCCAATTCTTGAGTCAAAAGTCCTCTTCCGTAACTTGTTATAGCAGAGACAAGAAACGTAGCTAATGCATATATACATAAAATAAAATGTAATATGTTAATTAGGCATGGTGACAATTAACAGCAACAAATATACAAATATAATGAAAGGTATATGCATATGATTGATCTCAAAAACATCATGTCTTGCTACAGATAGTTACCAGTTCAGGAGTTTATTTTTCCTCCTTCCATATTAGAGAACTTTCACTTTTTCACATGTAATAAGCCCTTTATAGCTTCTCTTTAGTAAATCCAAATTGTCAGCATCATTACTCTCAGGCTTTAAGGCCATTTTAAAGTAAAAGAAGTGTTAGTGGAGCACCAGCACCAGTTGGTCCTGATAAATGATGACGTCACTAACTAAGTAACTGGCAGGTAGCATAATACAATGTGGGTACACTGGCATATTCATGTCCTGGGTGGGACAGAAATGGATGGTGCACATTTTTATCACATCACACAGAACAGCCTGAAATTTAAAAACATAGAATTTACTTATTTATTACTTCAATTTAATAATCATCTTGATCATTGTCTTCTACAGGCAATTATATCTATGAAAAGATACATTGTAGAAAGGTAAAAAAGTACATTGCTTCATTTGAGCCTCATAAAAATCTCTATACAATTTAATCAACTGAGTCTCTAGGGAGTGGATAAAGTCAGGAATAGTCCAGATTCTTGTCTGACATCCAGTTTTGCTGTAAAGTGACAACAGAGTCATCAGAAGAAATGAAAAAGTGATGTGTAGTTGTGAGTGCCTGTGTTCACAGCTACTGAGTGGTTGAGGCAGGAGGACTGCACGTTCAGGGCTAGCCTGGGGTTGTCTAGTATGCCTTGTCTCAAAAGAAAGAAGTAAAAGAAATGTGAACTTAGAAATAAGAAAGGGAAACTGTATGAGTCTGGAAACCAAGCAGACGGCATGCGATGCCTCCTAAGATGACAATTCTCTCATGTGCACTCTTCCATTATTTATTGGTGACTCTGTATCAGAGATTCAATGGGTTGGTGTTAAAGAGCCAGTGACTCTCTACAGTGTGAGGCAAAGTATCATATATTCATGCATGTTTATTTTCTAAACATTAGGTTCCTGAGTTTTTGTAAGGATGCATAGCCAAAGCACAGTGGACTATATCTCCAAGCTTGGACATTTTCCACTAACTTCTTGATAGCAACATTAAAACAACAAGATCCCTTAACTTTCCTCCTTCCTTCCTATCATCTCTGTGTAAATTGCTGGATCTTTTCAACACCCATACAGCCTTTTATTCTTCTCCATGCTATCCATTCCTGTCTGTCCTACCTCTAGCAATGTCAGTATTGGCTCTAAGATCTCTCCTTCCTGTAGTCCTATGTCCTTCTCTTAGGACCTCTTCTCCTGGTGTTTGATTTTTGGGATTGCTCTTGGTTGATTTCCAGTCACATTTGTTTTATAATACTGCCAAAGTTAAGTTTGAAAGATTGCCTTCAGCAAATGCAGCAGCGTATTTAAAAACATAGTATCTGTAGGCAACGGAATAACCCATACCTGGGTTATAACTTGGATATCCTTTTGGTATGTGATTGGTGTCTCTGATCACTGTTTTCCCCATTTGGGCAGGCAGAGTTCTACCTCAGAGACTTCTTGGGGAAAATGGAGTAAGAGAGCACATATAAGGACCTTACTTAGCACAGTGCTAGTATATTGTAAGGTTTCAGGCCAAAGCCATCATTTTCTTCTCAGGAAACAGGAAATGGCTTCCTAATACATACCTTACAGAACATAAAATCTTCCTGAACTTTCTGGCTTTCCCAATACTGGACTCTGCTGTTTTTAGTTTTACTCTGCTCCTCGCCAGAGAAAAATGTCTTAAGTCCTTATCTCTGAGATGGCATCGCAGGGCATGCTTTAGTCCCTTGTGTGCATTTTTTCCTTACATGATCGCTAGTTCTTCTCGGCTAGTTCTTCTGCATTCTCTCAAGCCCCCATGCCTATATTTCCTTAGTGGTTATAGTCACAATTCATCTTACAATTCCCCAGGTTTGTTTGTTGGTTTGTTTTTTACTCATTGTCTCTAATGCTCAATTAGTGCCTTATCCTCTATGTTCTATACGTTATTTATGAAATGTGCAAAATGTGAAGTTGCCTATGTATTGTTCTTGGCATATTGTGTTGTAGTTTTCTATTCAATCAAAGCACCATGGTAAAACAAATAATATTCTTTTATCCATAAGAGTTTGTGGTATCCATATAATTGTTTGTTTATTTGACTGGTTTATGGAACTGTAAAACTTTAGATCAAAAAATGTGTTATTAAAAACCTGCTGCTGTTATAACACACTTTCTGTGGAGACCTGATATCGCTTGTCAAGTTGAGAGACTTGGGAAACATCATTCCCTTCTTCTCAGTACCTTGTATAGCTCATTCTCAGAAATATGTTGTTAAACAGGCAAGTCAGGCTTGATGAACTCTCAGATCCTTTTCCAGTGCTGACCTCTTAAGACTTGAAAACTCTGATGAAAGTAACACTCAACTTTGCTATCTGTCTTTGCCCTGGCTTGCTTGGGTTTTGACAGTACATAGGATCTCAAACAAGGCTTATGTGTTGTCCTTAATCGAAACTATTTGTCTCTCCTAGTGAGCAGACAAGGCTGAGTTTTAGGAAACCACATCAGCAGATTTCATTGCAGGGCGGGGAACTGTTTCTGACAAGGAGTCCTGCAAAGTATGCACGCTTCAGAGAAAAGGGAAGAGCGCATAAACAAATACTCCCTTTGCTCAAGGAGGATGAGAGTTGGAGATCACATTATAGAGGAGGTATCCTGGAGTGTCCTGGGTACCCAGCCAAAAATTTGATCCGGTTTCGCTTAGCATGAGGTAACTCAACCACGCCAACTGACATATTTCTCCAGTGACCTCTACATCTGAACATGTCCCCTAAAATACAGCTGTCTGTTCTCTATGCTTTGTCCCTCACTATTTGGCCCAACTGCCCACACAATACCGTTCTACAGATGTTTCTTTTTCCGTCCCTTTCCATGAGGTTATATTAGGCTCCTTTACATAGCTGATATTTTAACAACTCAGTCACCTGGAGCTCAGGAGCCACTTTCATGAACCACAAACCATCAAGCTCTGAGAAGCTTTTGCACTGTGGAACAGCCCCTTGATGCAGGCCAATCACCACTGCCACCAAGTACCCAGTTAGGGTGGACATTATACTGCAATTAGCACTAGTAGGAGATTTTTAGTAAAGTAGTGTTTAAAATAACAAAACAAACCACTATTGCATCTGTCAAAATCTTAATCAGAGGCTTAGACTCTCATTCCTAACCCAGACTCGCTGAGAGCATCACATGCTATTCTTCTATAATACTGGAGGGTTCTTTATCATACTTCTAATTCTGCATCAGAATTATTGATGAGATATTGACATTTATAGGCAAGCTTCTTTTGTATTCTAGCCAGAGAATCAAAGATTCCTTTTTTTAATTTTCTGGCTTTTCCTATTCTTTCAGAAACCTGAGTGTATCATTAATATTTGATGTCGCATACAGTTTTCCCACCAGTAATATGCTCCCCAGAGATTTGTCCTCAGTGTATATGGGACAGGGTAATTAGGTCTATTGATCCTTGCCATACCCAGCGTTATCGTAATGGTGATCAATTTTAAAAGAGGCAGATATTCGTTTTAGCCAAGGAACTAGGACAGAGCTTGTTTCTTGAACATTCTTTGCCCTGACAGAGGCATTGCTAAGCAGCTACCAGATCAGAAGGCGTTCATAGCACTTTTTTTTTAAATACATTTGATATAAGAGGTCAAAATGAGGAGGCATTGCTTGTACCCAGAATGGGAAAGTCTTACACTTAAGTAGGTTTGGGTCATGGAACAAGTTTCACCCAAAAGAAAAAAAAAAATACTGCCTTTTAGGTTGACGAGTGAATTTTCTAGAGGATCTTTTCTTAGGTAAAATGTGAACTTAGATCCATTCTCATGAGATTTCCTTTACTAATCCTCAGAATAGGCTCATGGTGGCGGGGATATCTTCAACCAGATGTCTTTGATGATCAAACAGTAACTTGAAGAGGGAGGTACATTTCTACAGTCCTAGAGGATTGGGCCGTGGGAAAGATTGCTCCCACAGTTGTCAGTCCAGACACTGAAGCTCATGAGGAGCCAGGTTGCTCTGTGTTGATTTTGTTGGTTTCCCACAGAAAGCTTGTTAAAAAATAATTTTTTGAGAATTTCATATATGATGATTTTAAGACCACTGAGTCTCACCTATTCAAAGGCAGTAGATTTAGTTATGTAGCCAATGGGAACAGCGTTTAGAGGCTGGAGACTGCATTGCCAAGTGGGCACACAGCCAAGGGCAGGAGTCCAGCTGCAAGAGGCATGGTCTATTGGGCTGTGCATGGAGGTCAGTTGTTAGAGCGCTTGCCTAGTGTCCATGAAGCCCTGGATTCTGTCCCAAAGAGCTCATAAAGTCAGGCATTGGGCCACATAGCTATAATCCCAGAACTCAAAAGGTCTAGGCAGGTGGGTCAAGAATTCAAGGTCACCCTCAGGTATATAAGTAAGCTCATTTCCAGCCGGGGCTATATAAGGCCTGTATGAAAAGAAAGCAAGATGATCCGCTGAAGAATCCTGGGGCTAAGCTCAGATAGCAAGATCAATGCAATGTTAAGCCAGGGAGTTCTGAACTGAGGTCTCTTCATCTCCTTACTTGTCCTGCAACCTTTTCCCTGTGCCCATTTCCCATGTATTCCATAAAGCTTATGCAAATTGTGATTTCCACGAACATCTGTATACATAACCCGAGTCAACTACAGTGCGCTCCAAACTCATTTGAATTTAAATATTGTGGATACCTAAGAGCAGATTTTGGCCTGCGTGAGTGGCTGTGTTGATTATATGACTTTTAAATGACTAGTTTTTCCAATGTGAACTTCTCTTAGTTTAACTTAGGTGATGTACACTATATGTAAAGTACGTTTGATGTTTAAACTGAGGTGAGTTCCTATTAAGCAGAATAGGAATAACCATTTCTACATATGCAAATCCTATCATAGGAGATAAATTGCTTAGGGATGTTTCCTGTATAGTTATGCTGTGCTAAACAGAAAAGTAACTGAGTATTTCAGTCTGCATATATCTTGAGAGGAACTGTGAATCTCACCTTCATTCATCTTTTCTCAGTCCTGTTTCTTTTGATCGTGCTGCTTTCTCCCCCTTCCTTCCCTTATTTGCTTCCTCTTTTCCTTTCTTCCTCCAGAAATGAAGCTCTGTGACTTAAAGTGTGTCATCCAGAGACATCTAATTAGCTAGAGATGCATGCAAAGTACAAAGCTCCCATTTTTTGATGACTCACTGTGAGATTGACAATACAATTTAGTGTCCAAACCAGGGCAATTTTGAGAGAGAAGGAAGTCCTAAAAATAATGAGCAGATTCTTGCTCTAAAAGGTATAAACTGGGCCTTTAGGATGCTCTCTACATTCATCATACCCTCTCCACAAAGATGCTCGTACGTCTGCTGTAACAGGCTGTTAAGACCATCTTGTCTCTCCCTAGTAGCTGAAGCTGAGCACTCCTTGGTGCTGACCCAGGCCGTCCATCTTGCAGCCCAGCCATCTTCTGACTACACAATGTGCTTCACCACCGAGCATTATAGAAAGACATGAAGCACAAAGGCACCTACTTTTTTGAGTTTCCCCACCTCCTGATGAATAGTTTCCGGATATGGAACTTTCAGTAATGAGATTCACCACCCTCTTTGTCCTGCCTATCACTGCTTTACAACTAATCGTGTATGGTGATATTGGTTGAAGACAGACCACAAAATCATTTTCCTCTCCTCTGTCTTTCTGTCCTTTAGGAGGAATGATACCCACAAATAGTGAAGGCAAAAAGACACTATAGCACATTCAGATCGTTGAAATTCAAACATAATTTTCTCTCTCTTTTTTTAATTGGAAGAAAGGGAATCTTGCATTGATTTTTGAGACGCACTTTTCTGACAAGCTGTACTTGAGTGATTTATCTGATAACCAACAAGGTGAGGTTATCTCCTGAGATAATGAGTGTTGGCTTTCACCTCTGGGTAATGGATGAGAAGGAGTGAAACTCTCAGTTGTTACTTGCCTTATGTTTTGAAACGGAAAAGAATATAGGCAAAAGAAAATGGAATAACTTTTTAAATATAATGTTCGCTGTCTCCCATTACTGTTACCCTGCACATTCTCATTCATCTCTGCTCATGTACCAGATCCATATGAAGAGAATTGGCTGCAACAACACAAGTAGTTGTGAAACACATCATTACATAGTAGGAATAACAGAGAGCATGCTGATGAGTTTGAATACATGGGGAAACAATGATCTATAGAAAAAGAACATTATCAAATCCTAATGGAAATGTGGATGTGATTGATACAAGGCCCTTAACGTTAAGATCAATATCTTACTTCCCTTTTATGTATAGTTCAATAATCATTTATTGACTAGATAGCATTGTTGGATACCACCATTGATTCCCTAAGGTGATAGGAGTTCTTGCTTTAATTTGTCTAATGGCGCTGAGTGGGAAAATGGTCTGCAGTCAGGAGTGTTAGCACTAGGCTTTGCCTTAGTAGGCACTGCCTCATGATCTCAACTGAGCCTTGCAAGCTTCACTGCACCATAACTCAATTGGTTGGGGATGGGGATGTCTGTCGATTTTTATCACTACCCACTTCATACCCTTCTTTCCAGTTAGTATTTCCCACCCAGTGAATTAGTTACATTGAAATTTCATCTCTCCTCTAAACCAACTCCTAGATGTTCAGGAAAACCAGCTACTTGCCTTCCAAGTTAGAGGTTTGACAAAAGATTAAAAAGAAACACTGGATAACTATTATAAGTGAACTTTCTAGAAAGTTTGTTGATGAGGATATATACAATTGTGAAACTATGGCTGTGGGTTAGTCCTTTATTCCCAAGTCTTTTCTCCCTGTAGACCTCATACTCCTCTTTCAAATGTAGCATTGCTGATATTTTATTACTTGTTCCTTATTTTGATTAATTTCCTTGACTAGCTTATATGTTTGCAGGTTTTTGTTTTTTCATAAAAATCTTCTGTCTGTTCCTCCTTCTGTTTAACTTGTCATATACAAGAATAATAATAATTTTAAAGATAAGGTTTGAATTTACCTTTTATCTGCTACTGTGAGTGAATCCTGGGTTTCTGTGCATGTTGGTAACCCATCTCCCACTGAGTTATATCCCTAGCCTTAGAATGCTAAGGAAAAAAATGGCCTGAACTAATTCAATTAAAACATCATCTCTATACAAGACCTGCATTTATATTTGGAAGTGCTGAAACCAACAAGCATCTTCTTCATTGAATATGAAATTCTGTATCCTGTGCCATGCATTGTGTGGGGTTGGGGAATATGTTTAGGTATTCAATGGAAACTCTATGTGTTTGTATTACAAATTTGTGCGAGTTATGGTAGATATTTGATTGTTTTCTGGTTCTATAATGCTTAACCAATCTTTCATACGTCTCCTATCCAATAAGTAGTAAAAGGGAGAGTTGAAATATTTGTTTGGCGGCAAAGCCATGGTCTCCATTATACTATACTGCTTCCAAGTATAAATGATTCTGCGTTTATTTCCCTTTCTGATATTATAGCAAAAAAGGACCACATATATTTCCCTATTGGCCTCAGTGTTCTTCTATTCAATTTCTGTATATCCCAAAGTCTTTTGAGTCATTTTTCTATTTATGAAGTACTGTAAGCTTTGATTCGTATTTGGGGATTGGACAATCTCCCCCCATCCATTTTCTTTCCCCAACACATATGAATTTCTTCTACAAGTATCAAACTGTCATCTGAGACTAAGAAAGAAGGGCAGAGCATTTTAAATTTGTCCTTGTCTTTCAGGCACGTCTTCCATTAGATTCTTTGCATTTCTTGTCAGAAACAAACATTTGAGCCCTGGATTACATTTAATGCATATGCTGTGCAAATATGTCTCCTCCCTAATGTCAGGGTTTTTTCATGAATGAATGGCGATTCTGTGGCCAGGTCCTGGCACTGCCTTTGTCTTCAGTATTTGACTGGGATTCTTAACAGAGCTGCTTTCCAATTGCTGGTATGTAAATTCAAACCAATAGAAATGCTAGAAGGCCAGGCAACAAGCTGGAGATGACAGTGCACTTGAATTCTTTAATTTGATCTTGCTTCAGAATCCCTTTGAGGACCTGTTAAAGCTCACATTTTTGGACACTTTCTTAGATTTCCAAATTCAGTAGGTCTGGGATAGATGCCAGCAAGCCACATTTCAAGCAAGCTCCTAGGTGGTAACAGTGGTACTAGTCTAGGAGACCACACTCTGAGACTCATGGCAGTAGGAAAAAAATGGGAGATTAGCTTCCCCACTTGATTCTGTCTTTCCCAGACTTAAGCACATTGTCTTGGTACAGAGTAAATTGTCAGTATATGTCACTGATGCTTATTCATTGTCTCTGTCCTTTCACTAGTCTGTACCATTGCAGAGGTGGTTGTAAGAGCACTAAGTTGCAGAGGTCCAGTATGACAAATTTACCCTGTAAGGTATTAGGTGTGTCCAAACTTAACGCTTTTCAGACATGATATTATATATAAGGTTCTTCTTGAGAACCATACAATTATGTCACCCAAAAAATCACAGAAAAAAAACACAACTCTTTGAAAGATTTCAGTAATTTTATGATTTTGCCTTGGGTCACATTCATAGCTGATTTTGAGCATATATGGCCTTTGGAAATAGGTTAAATACATCTGCTAGAGACTTATTTCTTATGCCTTTGTCCCATGCTGTAATTCAGATAATGATAGATGATAATTCATTTTTTCTTTCCCTTGGATTGTTGAAACTGGAAACACACAATAAGATTACCCTCCCCCACCCCGCTCTTAAGTATGCTTTCCTAAAAACCAGCCCCCAGAATTCCATCAAAATAAGTTAACACATTTTCAGCAAATCACTCATTTCCATATTTTAAAAATCAATACCACTAAACGAGATATGAAAGAGAGCATTGTTGAGAGTACTAAATGCAGACCAGGAGTTTCCTCATTCTTGAGTCACACATGACTTTCTCGTTGATCTTGGTGGCTAGTTCTTCAAAGGAGCAGAATCTTTGTGACCATTCCACTATTTCAACCCTATCTTTTCTGTAAATTTGGACCCCAAAACTTGTAACGGACAGAGAGATACAACTGCAATTCTTTTGGTGATCTTATCCCTCTGCATTAGTTTAACCAGTAAGCAGAGTGACTCTCCATTTTTGTCTCGTTGCAAAAGCAGAGAAGAATCCTCATGGTTCTACTTCTCTGTGGAGCCAGTGTAGTAAAAATGAGAGCACGGCAGAAACCTCTCCACACTGTTCTTACTCCCTACAGCTTAGAGCACCATAAGTGCTATATTTGTGTGCATTAAGGCTAGAACATCCCGTCTTGCACCACATGAAACCTGTTTTACCCTCCTTATACTCAAGTGGGCCAAATTGTGTCATTGCTACATATAACTAGGTTTTTAATTACGTGTACTCTTTTTAGAGGACATACCTCTTAAAATATTAAGCTACTCTACATAAAATACCTGCTGTTTGACTTGAAATGGACGAAAATGCCCATTTGATATGATTCTACCTAATACTTTCGGGCAATAGAGTTTAAAATTGAAATATAACATGATTACCCAGGAAGCTGGACGACGATGACGATGACGATGACGATGACGATGACGATGACGATGACGATGACGATGATGATGATGATGATGATGATGATGATGAAAATGATGATATGGATAACAGCAACTACCATATCACTCCCGCTATGTGTGCTTTTACCTAACATGGGGCTTTTTGCTAACTCCTCTAAACAACCCTAAGAGTTAGTACTATTCCCCCCTCTCTCTCATCATCATCATCATCTGATATTTTTAATCGTTTTTTTCTAGCTTTCCTTTCACAGGCTGCACATTTTGTTTAGGAACTGCAGAAAGTAACAGCCACCAACAAATGCCAGGCTATGACACATGTCCGTTTCCCACAGTCTTACTTCGAGGGCTACCTGATTGTATTACACAAGGTCTCTGCTCATATTTTTTTATTTTGGCTCATTATCACTATGTCTTAATGCATAAGTCATTTTTACCATGTTTCTTCGTAAATTATTCCTCTTTGCACCGATATTTTTACACTCTTTAGAGTCTTTATTTTTGAGATTATAATATAATCACATCATTTGCCCCTTCCTTTTTCTCCCTCCAAATCTACCCACTGACCTTCCATGCTCTCTTTCAAATTCTTGGCCTCCTTTTTCATTGATTACATTTTTCAACTAGATCTACCAGCTTCAGGGCTGAGCCTGGGCTCATCCATCAGTGCTGTGAAGTTCTAGACGATGGGGCTGATTTCAGTTGCTATTTAGTTGCTATTTTTCTATTTTCAGCACTAACTACCAATAGGCAAACCTGTCCCTTTCCTTTTCTTTAAATATGGCTTCCAGTGGTTGACCTAGGTGCCCCACTGTAAAGCCGAATTCCAATCTGAAGGTCATCCCCCTTAGATAATGAAGGCTCATCAAGAACAATGGCCTCTGCTAACTCAGGAAATTTGCTTTCTTATCCAGATAGTTTTTCATTCCACATTTGTGTAGTTCTCCAGGCTCTAGCATTAGCTAGTTGTGGACCACTATCTTGGATCAGGTAGTGTTGCTTTCTCCCAGGATCCTGTATAGAGGAGAAGCTGAGGTCAAATTAGAGATAACTCACAGAAAGTCCTATACATTAATCAACAAAGCTAAATTCAGCTCAGATCTGGTGATTTCCAAACTTGGGGTTTTTGCTATTGTGCCATGATTCTAATGTTCTAATTGAATACAAGAAATTGTGTATTGTGTGATAGAGGAAGCAGATGTCACTAGTGGCTAAATTCTTTGCCTACAAGTTGGCTCCTATTCTATGGTTCCCAAGCCCTAGACTGCTTCTGTTCTCTTTTACCACTTCATCCTCCCAGGGTATTTTGGGACATGGAATTCTAGGACAGGCCACTCACCTTTATTCTCTGCATTACATGTGATGGAGATGGGAGGTAATAAAGCTTAGGGAGTAGGCCAAGTTGAATCCTATAAATGGCCCAGTTTGTGACACTCCCATAACCTTCCGTGTTTTAAATTTTTTATCCTCTTTATATTTCCTTTGATTTACAATACCAAATAAAACATCAACATAATTAAAGGCTACAGCTTAAAATCTTTTGCTTTTATGCTCACCCAACTCCGGGGCCAGTTTTGACCCAGATATACCTGCTTCAGTGTACTCTGGTCAATAAGTACTCTCTCTGCAAAAGTGATGAAAGAACTTGTCTCATGGTGACTCCATTGATAAGTTAGTCAGGACCAAGTCTCATGGACACTGTATAGTATCTAATAGGTCTTCCGCCCCCCTCTTTCAGTGTGTGTGTGTGTGTGTGTGTGTGTGTGTGTGTGTGTGTGTGTACACATATACTTATATATACATACATATATACATATATATATACACACATTCGTATATACACATTTATGAGAGAATATAATATATCTATTAGTTTTTTGTAAAATGGACAAACTGAAAAAGTCAGAAATGCAGTGTGGTAAAAGTTTTAGTCAGTTTTAAAGTATTTTTATAGGAAGACTGAGACATAGAAAATTGGGAGCACTTGGCACTCTAGTTTATAGAAATGCAAGACATCTTGACACAGGGTACACACACACACACACACACACACACACACACACACACACACACACACACACACACAGTTAAGAAAGGCAATTTGAAATCAGACTTAAAAACTGAAACAGGAAACAGTTTGGAGAAGAAAATAGATGAGTTCACTGGTTTTTCTTTTGGTGCATTTGAAGCATCCATGAAATGACCATGAGAATAGTCTGGAATGCAAGAGGGCTAGAGAGTTCAGAATCCCCAAAAGAGAGCCGGGATGGTACCTGCGGATGAGATGAGCCAATGCAGATATTTTGAGGCTATGTAAAAATGCAGAGTCCTTGGTCTTGCCTTTGGAAGTTCTGATTCAGCGCCTCTGGGCTGGGGCCAGCCCCCTTTGTTTAACAAGCTCCCCAGGCTGACCTGCTTTGCAGCCAGGTTAGTTCATTGGCGCATTCTTAGACTTAGGCACTTGGCTGTTGCTTTCTTGCCTCCAAAGGGGATCATAAAATGTGAAAGATTCTTCTCCTGTCCTTTCAAAAGAGAGTAGTTTCCAAAACAAAGCAAGTTTAAAGATATATTTTAAGGAAATATTTATGAAAACTTCAGAAGTAATGGAGCCATTCATTTCTATTGTGGTTTTTGCTTTGGTTTATCTATTTATAGAAAAGGAAACTGTGTGTGTGTGTGTGTGTGTGTGTGTGTGTGTGTGTGTGTGTGTGTGTGTGTGAATTTAGCCCACTCACAGGAATGGATAATTGTTGCACATTTTCCACCACCACATAAAGAATTTTTTCATTTTTTTAACTTTAGTTTTACCCAATTAGAATATACTTAGCAATTTTAATATCTTCCGCACTGGAAAATGCTGCTTGATTTCAAGAAACATGACCTTACAGACAAGAAAAGCTGTATCTGAACTCTGAGGAAAATCTTACCTTTGGACAGTAATATTAATAAATGATAGTTCTTGTTTGAATAACCTGAAAGGGGTACCAGTGCTAAGCCATATTTGAGGTCAACTGTAAGGGTTATCTACAGATCTGAGGATAAACCCATAACACGCCAGGCTTCCTGAATCAGATTCATTACTCATTTGAGACAGATAAAGCCAGGAAGCATTTTCTTTCCTTACCTATCTTTTGGGTGGAGAGGAGACCTTTTTCGGGGGTATATTTTAGGCTAGCCATGAAGTCCAGTTGAATGATAGTAAGAGAATTGGCTATTACATGCTCCAAAGAGTCGGGATCCTTTACAATGCACATGAACTGTATTTGCCATTTCAGTTGAACCATAAGTTTAGTGTAGAAAGGACAGTGGTGGGTTGGGATAGTGAATTTTACAATCTAATTTCAGTTAATTTCATGGCTGTGTAATTAAAAAGGTTTATATCTGTGTTGGCTATCACATCAGCCCATCATTTTGCTTTGGTTTGTTCCTCCTGGAGTAATATTTTACTTTTAAAATATCTTCTACCGTCATGCATATTTTTAAATCTTGACCTTCTCACCCCCCAACCTATCTAAACAGGTGGTTTCTAATGGAGGTGGATACATTGACTTTCCTCTTGATAGGAGAAACTGGGGATGATTTCCAAAATGCTTAATCATTAATTTTATGTTGCTAAAATGCCATTTACATATATTTGAGAAGAGTTTTCAGAAGTCTTATGTGTTGTCTACATCTTATAGTATTCCTGTTAAATAGAGTAGAATGGGGTTAATTGCAATTGGTAGACATGACACTGACACTTGAACTGATATTGGTAGAACATCTTTTACCTTCTGTTGTTTTTATCTTCGTTTTTATTTTGAACGAGGCATAGGAAGAGGGCAGAGCAGAGAATGCATACGTACAGCCTTTGCAACAGTTTTGCAGGTCTGCCAGTGGATGATCAGCGCAACTATGATTTTTCTCATAGGGGAAAATTACAAAGCACAGTCTTGAGAACCACATAGTCCATTCAAGTTTGTTGGCAGGAAGGACAAAGTCACAGAGTTGGCTCAGTGTATTATGTTGAACTGGTGTGAGGGTGTATGTAAATGAAAGGACCTTGACTTTTTTGTAAATAATAGAGAGCCTTTGCCCTTAGAAATGTGCTGTCCTGAAGATTAGAGCCCACTGCCTCATGAAATGCTGTTCATGCTCAGACCTTCAATACACTAATTATTCATCTCCGTGCTCTATTTGTATTAACCCTCATGATGAAGAGCTTTAAGACTTGAGAGCTATGATTGTTTATAATAAAGTCTCTTGAGAACGGCCAAAAGTGCACTGGGAGAAATCAGTAAAGGTTTCTTTCCCCTTCTCAGATGCCTTTTTCTGTTTCTCGGTCATATTTTTCTCAATCTTAAACACACACACGCACACACACACACACACCCCTAGATAATTAATTTGTTCATGTGCAATTAAACTTAGAATGCAGACTTCATGGAGACAACACATAAAAATCCCCAAAGCTTAAGAGAAGTTCATTTGAGTGCCTGAGGTAGAAAAGTCTTTACAGCCTTGACAAATGTATCTTTAAGTGTTCTTTGTTTAACCGCAATGTGCTAATACATGTTATGTTGTATATTAGTGCTCTTGACCTTTTAATTAAAATCCCTTGAAATGAAGGTTACAAGAGATGACGTAGAGCTTGTTGGTTTCCAACAATTGACATTTGTTAAGGATAATACCACTGTTGCTGGCGGTTTATTAGAAAACAAAACCCCTAAACCTTGCTTGCTATTTCTTTCCTAAAGAGGAGGCAGAAATGTTTTGTTGCTGCTCCTTAGTTTTCCTGTACAATTTTATTACATTACATTCCGCTTTAAATGGTCTTACTAGGTTCCCAAGCAAAAATGTGCATGGATAAACACATACTTCTAGCAAGCATGTCCTGATAAAAGACCTGGGAACTTCGATTTACTCTAGTAAGAAGGAAAAAAGTAACAGTGTCATTGCTTAACATCCTCTCAACTGAACCTGATTTAAAAAAAAAAAAAAACACAACCCAAAAATACCACAAGCAATCAGTTGGGCTGATTACATTAGATTTACCTATCCACATTCTTTGGTTGGCTTAGTTGCAAAGTTCTTGGTTGCAAAGGTTTCTTTTATCTAACTCTGTCTGTCTTCTCTCTCTTCTTCTCTCCTCCCATGTCCCCGCCCCCCTTCCCTTTCCCCCTCCCTCGCTCGAGGTGCCTGTAGGTGTGCATGTGCCACAGTGCATAGGTGAAGAACAAGTCCACTTTAGCCTTCCACATGCCGAGGCTCTTGGTTTTGCTTTTGCACTGTGTTTTATAAGCTAGGTAGCCCATGAGCTTCTCCATGGTTCTGGTCCTACCTCCCATCTTGCCCTAGGAATGATGGGATTACAGACGCAGGACACTGTCCTTTTATGTGAGTTCTGGGGATTGAACAGACCTATTAGGACTTTCCAGCTAGTGCATTTACCCTAACATTCTTTTTTGAACAAACCCACCAACTTTGCGAACCCTGTTGCCACATTTTGTGTGTGAAGTGTTACTTACAAAAAAGTTTCAAAATGCAGTGATTAACTTTGCCCTTCCTCCTGACCCTTAGTTGCTAGTGCTCTGTTTTTCTAGTTCCTTTGTTGAATCGATTCTTGTTTATTTAATTAGTTGGCTAGAGAGGAAGCTGGTTCTACATGAGTGTATTTCAAATAAAAAGCAGGTAGGGCATCATAACAGCTTGACCTATTTGTAACAAATTCAATTTGCTCAAGCAAAGTGCCTACCTCAATCATTAAATGTTCATTTCATATTTCCCTTCACAAGAGAAAATTTTGATTTTGGAGTCCTTTTCAGACCATGGAATGCTCTTTAACAAAGTGGCTATTCCAAGCATTCTGTTAGCCAGTTCCTATCAACCTGGACCTACTTACTGCTCACAGATCTAATACATCTTTTCTAGGCAATGTTTCCAGAATGCTCTTAGGAAATTTCCTACTTTTGATTTTGGAACATGCAGCCTGCTTTACAATCTGCAAAAGCCATTTACACAATCTTTTCTATTTTCTTTCTTTAAACGTTTAACAAAGGAGATTTCATCACAAAATGAGCCAAATATGCTAGATTGACAGTATTCATAAACGTACTGCTTGTCTCCTGACATCAAAATAACCATGCTTCTACATTGTGCATGCTTGCCTTTTTATAAAACCCTCAAAGAAATCAGATTTAGAGGGAAGATTGGACTTCTTAATTCCATAGAACCTCTAATATGTGGTTTATAAACTCTAGCATCTAAAAAGCTAGTCTAAAATGAACAAAACATTGCTTGTTTCCTGTTTTGAAGAAACATATTCCTGTAGAACATTTAGTAAAGCTCACTATGTCTGGGGAAGGCATAGATGCTTAATGAGTTTAGATGAAGGGAAAAATATTTTTCAGAACAAACAACAGCATAATTATTACTTCATCTAAATGTAGTCTATTTGGGTCTCCTTTCTTCCTTCCTTCCTCTCTTCCTTCCTTCCTTCTTTCCATTCATCCTTACTCTTACTCTCCAAAGTACTTAAACTTTGAGATGCCCAAAGTAGAAATTAGCAGTACCACCCACTCCAAAGAAAGTGTAACTTACTTAGCTGTCTCTGCTCACTCTAGTGAGCAGGGATTTCTCTTGTATTCCTTTGAGTTGACATACTAATTCATCAGGGCACCAGGAACATGAGAGAACCACTTCTTATGCATGGTGGGTTAAATAAGAAAAGAACTCTGCCTTTCTTTCTGTAGTTTCATATTTTTGATCTTTGGGGCTCCAGCAAATTTCAAGTTATGCAAAATCCCTTTCTACAGAAAATATATGTGAGAGATGGTGGTCTTAATGCTGTAAGAATGGGTCATAATAGTAGTCTGTGGGAAGAAAGAGGAAGGGAACAAGAAACTTACAAGGAAAGGAACTAGTAGGATGATTTAGAATGTAAAGAAATGATAGGGAATCGAAAGCAAGGCATTTCAAGCATAAAAAAGTGAATAGCATTTAAAATCCTATTTGGCACTAGATCTCAAACTTGCAAATGTAAGTGTGATAAGAGGCCCCATCCTAGAGGATCCGGCCAGTTGGAAATTCATTCTGACTCATTTTTATCAGTAACGAAGATGACTTTGTCTTATATTCAATTTCAAGCTTTCTGCCTAGAACTAGTCTTAGGATGTTTGTTTGTTGTTTTTAAGACAGGGTTTCCCTGTATAGCCCTGACTGCCCTGGCAGTCACTCTATAAACCAGGCTGGCCTCCAACTCTTGAAGCTCTGCCTGCCTCTGCCTCCAGAATGCTGGGATTAAAGTGACATGCTACCACCACCTGATTTAGCACTGTCAGAATGGGTAATCTGCATTCTCCCCAAAGGTCCTTTTAAGAGGGGGCCAAAACTTGCTTTCAAATAATGGACACTTGCTACCTCAAAATTCTTCATATTTTTTAAAGAAGGGCCCACCTTTTTTTTTTTTTTTTTTTTTTTTGCACTGGGCCTGAGAAATGTGAGACATAGCCTGTTTTTTGTACCATACTGCTTTAACAAGTATCCCTTTAAGATAAAAACACAATTTCTAATGCCCTTTTGTCTTATGTTTTCTATGATGATGCAATAAAACACCATGGCCAAAAAGCAAGTTGTCAAAGAAAGGGTTTACTTGGCTTAAATTTCCACATTGCTGTTCATCACCAAAGGAAGTCAGGAAAGGAACACAGGTAGGGCAGGAACCTGGAGCAGGAGCTGATGCAGAGGCCATGGAGGTATGCTACTTACTGGAGTACTCTTAATTAATGGTTTGCCCAGCCTGCTTTCTTATAGTACCCAGGATTTCTGGCCCAGGTGTGACATCACTCACAATAGGCTGGGCCCTCCCACAGGAAATCACTAATTAAGAAACTGCATTGCAAGCTTACCCGCAGGCCTATCATGTGAGAACACTTTTTCAAGTAAGTTTTACTCTTCCTAAATGACTCTAGTTGGTGTCAAGTTGACATAAAACTAGCCAGCATATCTTTCTTATACCTTTTCATTCTCTGCGTACCACTCCAGCTGTGTTCCAGAGAAGGAAACCTCAGATAAAATTCATCCCTGCCCAAGTTTAGAGTATTTAATGGATTTTCCTTTCAAGTACCAATTACCTTCTAAAAGAGGACAGCAGGCAAAACTAGCGTGACCAGTGATATTCAGAGGAATGCATTTTCAAGCAGATTTTAAAAACTAAGGTGTCTATGATGTTATAGAAGCATTGGTGACATTTGAGCTGTGTGGTTACCGAGCCTGTTCTTATGTATGTCCAATCACATATCAAAAGTAGTCTGATGGTCTCTGCATTCCTTTCCAAAAGTAAATAAATGAGTTAGATAAATGAGCCAGACTTTCTAAAACCATCATGGTAAACCTATTCAAATGCACATGTGCAATACCTAGTAGTCCTGCTGGTAACTATGGAAAGAATGCAATTCCTTCCTTTCTGGCCAGCATTAATTAAGACAGCAATTTAAAACACAGAACAGTATGAGTAAAGGTAAAGAAGCAAACACATGGGTCAATGCATATCTCTCAATCCCCAGGACCCATATGATAGGAGACCTCGGTTAACATAGACACATGTGCAACAAATTTAAAGTAAATAATGAGATATATGGGACAAAGATTATTTGTCACATATCATTGAGTCTAGAAAAGTGACATCACACTTTATATGAAAGAGTTGGGTGTCCACAGGAGGCCTGGAACAAACTCTTCCACCAACACTGAAGGACAACTGTAATAAGATCTGCACTCAGGAACTCAAAATCTGGCTAAGGAGCTAGACAACTATCCAGTGAGAATATCTGTTTGTGGCTGAGGACATCTGGCTAGAGTTAAGAACTTGAATTCCTAATCCGAGGCTCAGAGGAATGCCTCTACTAATCTGCAGCAAGGGAGTTCACATCACCAGAGTTCTGTCCAGGAAACTGAGACAAAGACTCTCGGAGGCAAGGTAGACTGTCAGGGTTGGATGGATTGCCATAACTGACTAGGACGTAGAAACCACAAGGAGACAAGCTTACCAACATAAATGTTGCAGCTGGATAAAGTGTCAGAGCAAAACTCCAAGCCCCAAGACACATGACTGTGAGTGCTATGCTGTCCAGCAGCTTCTCCAGTTTCCAAGGTTACCATGAGATCTGGCCGAGTTTCCCAAGGGGATCTATGAGGCATCTCATTTGTAGTCACTCAAGGAAATAGTAGGTGATGAAGTTTTGCTAGCTTAGCTGAAGACAAAATTGAAAGGTGTTACGATTTACAGAACACTAAAGAAAAATATTCCATATGTGTCCAACAACAGGTAAATGGATAAGAAAAATGTGTATATACACAACAGCTGTTTTGCTAACCATAAAGAAGAATAAAGTCATATCATTCTCAGGAAAATAGAAAGTCATACTTAGTTTACTGAGCAAGGGTAAAAAAAAAGAGAAATATATTTTCTGTCACTTGTGGTGAGATTAGATTTTTGAATAGATAAAAAGTGTGTGTGTGTGTGTGTGTGTGTCTGTCTGTCTGTCTGTGTTTCTGTGTGTAAACAGAAGCAAAACTGTATAAACGAATAAATGAGGGTGGTGGGAGATAAGGGATAATAGAGGATATGTGGGAATATGTTCAACATGAATATATACTTGTATAAAGACTTAAGAAATAAGGTAGTAAAAAGAAAAACATTATCACTGCTAGTTTGCCCACTGCGCCACTGGAGTTCTGCGCTAGCTTGACACAGTGGGTCTTCTAGAATTCTCTTTGAACAGCAACTGCTCTAAGTTCTTAAGGCAGTGCATGCTGACCCTCATCTGAATACGTAGTAAACTGATGCTGACCCTCATCTGAATACCTAGTAAATTGATGCTGAACCTCATCTGAATACCTAGTAAACTGACGCTGAACCTCAACTGAATACCTAGTAAACTGACGCTGAACCTCAACTGAATACCTAGTAAACTGGACGCCGAACCTCATCTTGAATACCTAGTAAACTGACGCTGAACCTCATCTGAATGATAGTAAACTCGACGCTGAACCTCATCTGGAAGAATACCTAGTAAACTGACGTCAACCTCATCTGAAATACCTTAGTAAACTGACGCCTAACCTCATCTGAATATCTAGTAAAACTGAGGCTAAAACCTCATCTGAAGAATACCTAAACTGACACTGAACCTCATCTGAAGAATAATTTAAAAACTGACGCCTCAACCTCATCTGAATACCTAGTAAACTGATGTCAACTCATCTGAAGACCTAGTAAATTGACTCCAACCTCATCTGAATACGCTCAGAACTGACGTCTAACCTCATCTGAATAATTTAGTAACCTGATTAACCTCATCTGAAGACCTACACTAGTAAAACCGACGCGAAACCCACCAGTATAGAATACCAAGTAAACTGACGCTGAACCTCATCTGAAGACCTAGTAAACTGAGGCTGAAACTCTCATCTGAATACCGGTAAACTGACGCCAACCTCATCTGAATAACAGTAAACTGACGCTGAACCTCATCTGAAGAATACCTTTAGGAAAATGACGCTTGAACCTCATCTGAATATTTAGTAAAATGACGCTGAACCATCTGAATACCTAGTAAATTGACGCCGAACCATCTGAATACCTAGTAAACTGACGCTGAACCTCATCTGAAGAATACCAGGAAAATGACGCCTTGAACCTCATCTGAATACTCTAGTAAAACTGACGCTGAACCTCATCTGAATACCTATAAACTGACGTCTAACTCATCTGAATACGCCGAAACTGACGCCTTAACCTCATCTGAATACCTAGTAAACTTGACGACGCCAACCTCATCTGAATACCTAGAAAACCGACGCCAACTTCATTCGAAGAATACCCAGTAAACTGACGCCAACCTCATCTGAAGAATAACTAAAAACTAGTAAACTGATCAACTCATCTGAATACTAGTAAACTGACGCCAACCTCATCTGAATACCTAGTAAACTGACGCCGAACCTCATCTGAAGACCTAGTAAACTGACGCCGAACCTCATCTGAAGACCTAGTAAACTGACGCCGCACCTCATCTGAATACCTAGTAAACTGACGCTTTTGAACCTCATTGGAAGACCTAGTAAACTGACGTCAACCCTCATCTGAATACCTAGTAAACTGACGACGAACCTCATCTGAAAACCTAATAAGCTGACGCCGAACCTCATCTGAATACCTAGTAAACTGACGCCGAACCTCATCTGAATACCTAGTAAACTGACGCCGAACCTCATCTGAAGAATACCTAGTAAACTGACGCCGAACCTCATCTGAAGACCTAGTAAACTGACGCCGAACCTCATCTGAAGACCTAGTAAACTGACGCCGAACCTCATCTGAAGACCTAGTAAACTGACGCCGAACCTCATCTGAATACCTAGTAAACTGACGCCGAACCTCATCTGAATACCTAGTAAACTGACGCCGAACCTCATCTGAAGACCTGACGAACAACCTCATCTGAATAACTAGTAAAATGCCGCACAACCTCATCAGAAGACCTAGTAAACTGACGCCGAACCTCATCTGAATACCTAGTAAACTGACGCCGAACCTCATCTGAATACCTAGTAAACTGACGCCGAACCTCATCTGAAGACCTAGTAAACTGACGCCGAACCTCATCTGAAGAATACCTAGTAAACTGACGCCGAATACATCTGAATACCTAGTAAACTGACGCCGAACCTCATCTGAATACCTAGTAAACTGACGCCGAACCTCAACTGAAGAATAACTAGTAAAATGACGCTTAATATCATCTGAAAACCTATTAAAAAGAAGCCGAACTTCAACTGAATACCTAGTAAACTGACGCTGAACCTCATCTGAATACCTAGTAAACTGACGCCGAACCTCATCTGAATACCTAGTAAACTGACGCTGAACCTCATCTGAATACCTAGTAGACTGCCGCTGAACCTCATCTGAAGAATACCTAGTAAACTGACGCCTAACCTCATCTGAAGACCTAAACTGGACGCCAACCCTCATCTGAATACCTAGTAAACTGACGCCTAACCTCATCTGAAGACCTAGTAACTGACGCCTCAAACTCATCTGAAGACCTAGTAAACTGACGCTAACTCATCTGAAGACCTAGTAACTGACGCCGAATCCTCATCTGAAGACCTAGTAAACTGACGCCAACTCATCTGAAGACCTAGTAAACTGACGCCTTAAACTTCATCTGAAGACCTAGTAAAACTGATGCCGAATCATCTGAAGACCGTAAACTGACGCCAACTATCTGAAGACCTAGTAAACTGACGCTGAACCTCATCTGAAGAATACCTAGTAAACTGACGAAGAACCTCATCTCAATACCTAGTAAACTGACGCTGAACCTCATCTGAAGACCTAGTAAACTGACGCCGAACCTCATCTGAATACGTAGTAAAACTGACGCCTAACCTCATCTGAATACCTAGTAAACTTGACGCCTAACTCATCTGAAGAATAATTAGTAAACTGACGATGAATCTCATCTGAAGACCTAATAAACTGACGCCGAACCTCATCTGAATACCTAGTAAACTGACGCTGAACCTCATCTGAATACCTAGTAAACTGACGCTGAACCTCATCTGAATACCTAGTAAACTGACGCTGAACCTCAACTGAATACCTAGTAAACTGACGCTGAACCTCAACTGAATACCTAGTAAACTGACGCCGAACCTCATCTGAATACCTAGTAAACTGACGCTGAACCTCATCTGAATACCTAGTAAACTGACGCTGAACCTCATCTGAAGACCTAGTAAACTGACGCCGAACCTCATCTGAATACCTAGTAAACTGACGCTGAACCTCATCATCTGAAGAATACATAGTAAACTGACTCCGAACCTCATCTGAATACCTAGTAAACTGACGCTGAACCTCATCTGAAGAATACCTAGTAAACTGACGCTGAACCTCATCTGAAAACCTATTAAATGACGCCGAACCTCATCTGAATACCTAGTAAACTGACGCTGAACCTCACCTGAAGAATACCTAGTAAACTGACGCAGAGAAACAGCATTTCAAACCTTAAAAAAGGCTTCCTTTTTGATTAAGTAGCTTCTCTTTTGATTAAGATAAAATCTGCCAGGCAGACAAGATGGTTCAGGGAGTGCATAAAGCTCTGATTAGCTGAGCTCGGGGCCCAGAAACAATGTAAAGGTAGAAGGGAGACAACTGACTCCAGAAAGTTGTCCTCCTTTCTCCACATGCACACTTCAAGCCACACATGTTCTTCCCCCAAGCCCCTGCTTGTGTCCAATGTATGCAGTTCCCACTTGGTTTACTTTATTTTAAAATAAATAAAATAAAATTTTAAATATTTAAATATTTAATTTTAATTTTTAATTTAATTTTAAATTTTAAATATTTAAATATTTAAATAAAATAAAATTTTAAAATAAAAAGACTGTCTCCTCTTAGCTTACCCCATTCCTGGTAGCTTTGAAATGCCAGGTCTAACTTGGTTGCCCAGTTCACTTTGTATACATTTTTTTGTCTTATCATGCAGCAGAGCTAAACAAACAAACAAACAAACAACAAAAACATGTGATCTTTTTGATTGTAGAAGCTGAGCTGAAACTTAGACTGCAGCACATAGGAATACATTTTTATTGTGGTGTGTTGAAAAATTACTTATTCAGTGTTTAATGTTGTAAAGGGGAATCAAATTATGGAAGTAGTAAGCTGTGAAAAATGGAGTCACTTCCCAGGAGGACTTTTGCTCTGTGGAATGTTCTGGAGTCTATGTATTGTATTGATAACAGTTGTTGATTGTTTACTTCGAAGCACTTATGAAAGGGCTGGCACGCGCACTCTTTCCCATTGTAGCTGTCCAGGAAGATGGAGTAGTCTTCCAGTACATAACGTGCTTTGCAAAACCTTATTGGAATTTATAGTACTTGTAATCTAACCTTTTAAAAACATATTTTAAGTCCATACATATTTAGATACACATGCACGATTGTGAACTTGTTTTACAGGTACTTTTTCTTTCTTTTGGAAGTTTTGAATGAAAAATGGCACTTTGCTGGGTGTTTCTTTATAACAATCTATCTTATTGGATCTAAGCCCTACTATTCAGAATAGGAGATGGAAATTTTCTCTTGTCTCACCCCACCTTGACCAGGCATTGCAACACGAATTTGGAATTGGGACCATGTGTGACCCTTATCCATTTATTGAATATCTAATCCTAGCAAACCATAAGCAGACTCTGTGCCTTTGTAGTTCTTCATGGCTATGACCACTTTATGTGAATTACCACAAGGGAAGGATGTGCTCCCTGACAAGCAGATAAAGAATAGTTTTTCCAAAGGACATTGTTCCTGAGGAATATAATGGCTTTTATGTTTCTTGCTTCTTTTGATTATATCAGTTGTTTTTGGGCTGTGTTTGCCACGTGTGTTGTAGCTACTAAGTTTTTTTTTTTTCTTTCTTAAACTCTCCATGATCGGCATAGTAGATGCTTTTCAGCTGAAGCCTCCATTTTATTGGATATTGATACAGGGATTGGACCATTCAACCACATGTTTATTTTATGTCCTTTTAAGTGTCAAAGCTGTGAGGTAAATACCAAGACAGGAAGATAGGAGTCCCCAGACTAGAAGGAAGCCAGATGGATAAATGGGTATTTTCAATATATTGTGATGCTCAGACAGAGTGCTGTTGGAGCCAACCCAAAACCACTGTGCCTACCTCTTCAGCTCTGTTCTTCTACTTGAAAAGCCATTAGCATAGTAGCCAACCTAGTTTTTGGGGACAGGGGTTAGGGGGGAGAATATTTACAACCTTGGATTCTGTTGAGATCTAGATAAATTTTGGCTCTGGGATGCCTGAGGCCAAGATGGGAGATAGGTTTATAACACCAATTCACGGTAGTTACTTCTAGCCTGTCAAAGGAGGGGAATGAATGAGAGAGAGCTACAGAAGCCATTCTTGAAGAAGGCAAAGACAAAAATTGCATAGTTCTCCCCTCCATCTGTGCCTTCAAGACTAAGAAGGTGCCTGACCCTGGTGTAGACTTTGTGTATTTCTACTAAGCTATATTTAGCTGTCAAGTCCTCAAATTTCGACATAGCAACTTACACAAACGAGGAGGCCTCGTTTGCGCTTAGGGACATTCTCAAGCACTTACGTTTTAACTCTGGAATTCACAGACCCTGCTCTGGTGTGTGTTTTATGGCTTTCAGCTTATTTCCTGTTCTCTTGATTAAAAACTAAAAAAGCTCTGTAGAAATGACAAGTTTAAAAAGGAGCAGACACCAAACATTGCTTACTGGTGACCACTCTGCCCAGGTGAAGGGAATCCAGGGCAACTGGGAACAAAAGCACTAAATGGGGCCAGTTTTCCACAATGTCTTGTTCAAAGAAAGAAAGAAGAAGTGCTTCGGAGGCTTAGCTTTTTCCAGTGCTCTGTAGAGGGTTCTTTTTTTTTTTTTTCCTGTTAAGTTTAGAACTGTTTATTTTTTTCTTCTTTCATTCTGATGTCTCATGGGCAGATAGAGAAGAGACCTGCATTAGCTTCATTTAAGTGATGCTAAAAGGGTTATCAGGGAGCAACTGAAAATGATCAGCTCCGACAGCTCAAGATGGACCAGCTCTTTCTTCTCACCTCCTGAGGGTTTAAACACTCTTAACTTTATTAACAGGAACTTGCTAGGACAAGCTTATCTCGTTCCAAATGAACACTTTAATTCATCACAAGCTTACAGTGAAGCTCTGAAGGTTTACAGAAGGAATACCATACAAAGACCTCTCAGAGGTCCAAGGCAGTGATCTGGTACCAGCGCTAGACATTGTTGATTTTATACACAAATATATAAGCTATTTGTGTTGTGAGCAGCCAGGCAGGGGTGGCCTGAGGGTTTGTGTGCTAGAATGGAGTTCATAAAGGGATATCACCCAGGGTTTAGAGTTGGGATATTTCTGAATGTGAAAAAAATGAAGAAAAAAATCTGGTTATAAGGGTTGGAATATGTTTACTAAAAGCATTTAACCTTTTTATTTCATAGAAGGGCATTGTTAAATTTATTTTTATCCATCATCCTAGCTAGAAATGTGAAGGCAATGGGATATGTCATCATAACAGAAGTTCACATACGGAATACTTTTGGATACTCATTAAGCCCTTGGATTTCTTAATAGAAATTTTAAACATATGCTCATATATGTTAACTGTAATAGCTTTTCCTTGATACATTTTTTTGTGTGTTTGTACCTTTAATATGTAACAAGGTGTTAAATTTTTATTTAATTATGCTCTGTGCAAAAACCTCCCTAACTTATAATATGTACAGTGTTTAATTAAAATGCATTTTTACTAAGTCATAATGAAAAATTTTGTGGAGAAGCAATCAGCTGGTAATGTCAGCTTACTTTGATGGCAGGAGGGGTGTGTGTGTGTGTGTGTGTGTGTGTGTGTGTGTGTGTGTGTGTGCCTGTGCCCTTCCTGGTGTGTATGTTTTAACTCAAGCTAATCACAAACCAAAAGATTATCATTATCATTTTATTACATTACTCTAGTTAAAGAGAATACATCAAAAGGAAAATGCATTTGGAAGTCCTTTGCATAATGGTCTTTTGTTGGAAGGAAACATAGTTCCCCCCTCCCCTAGTGTGTATAGAACAATCCAGGACCGTTCTGGCAGCTGGCCATGGCGTCCGTCCTGGCTTTGGCAAGAACAGATGGTTTTGGGGTCTGTTGTTCACATTTGATTTCCATGTTACAAATTTTGAATGAAGTCTTTACTGAACCCTTTGTCCTGCAGTCTGAAGCTCTTCACATCAGGGGGCAGCTAGGCACCGGTCCTGACATGCCAATTTGACACTGGAGTACTGCCCTTTATCCAGAGCTTGGATTCCCCTATCTCTGGCCCTCTACTGGATGGAAGCAGTGTGGGTATACTGCCCTCTAGTGTCCAGCTCAGGGAGCAGCCGAAGGCTGGAGTTCCGCATTCTAGGAACTGGGGAGATAAATGTTTGCATTGGCTTTCTGGTCCTTGGGAACAGCCTCTTTGAATGCCAGAGCCTTACCATGAAAGCTCCTCCTGAGACATGAGTGGTACAGAATGTAGACTTTCAATGGGGGGAATGACTTTAATCTTAGTATCATACCAACCTTCCTTGTCTCATTTCATACACATTTATTGAGCATCTACTATATAATTTTTTATATAAATTTTAATTCAGGATTTTTTAAATTAGTCTCTGCTAAGGACCCAGTGCCCTGACATGAAGCATATGACAGTGAAAAAAGAATGACAAAAACAGGGGTTGGGGATTTAGCTCAGTGGTAGAGCGCTTGCCTAGCAAGTGCAAGGCCCTGGGTTCGGTCCCCAGCTCTGAAAAAAAAAAAAGAAAGAAAAAAAATGAAAAAAACCCCCAAATTATACAGGGAGAAGGAAGGGGAAAATAAGGAGGCCCTTTTAAGAAGACACCAAGTCAGGAAAAAATAATGGCAGTCTTAAATTTATTGAAGTCTCTGAAGAAAAAGAAAATTGGAGTTGAAGAGACTTGTCATCTGGTAGTGATGGAGTGATGAGAAAAAATAATGTTCAAGTGGTTTTGAGAAGCGAGGCTAGGGAGACAGAAAGGCCTGAAGTCTCCCAGTCCTTGCATGGTGAACATCAGACTAGAATCCATATTTCCTGATTCCAAAGCCAATATTCTTACCTCTGATATGGATCTAGGTAGAACAAGGGCCCAAATCACTGCTCAGCGCCTTCTGTATATTAGGCAGATGGCTCAACCGCGACACAAACACAAATGAATTCCCTCTCGTTGATAATCTTAATAGTGAATTATGTGTCTGAAAAGTATCTTGTACATAGAAATTAACAGTCACCCTTATGAGGGATGTTATTGGTTAAATATGCTATTGGATACTCTGGGCTGTCTGGGCCTAGCTTGTTGTGTGTTTTGGGGGAGGGGGAACACAATGACTATATGCCTGAGAGTTTCCAGAGAAGTTGCAGCATTTGATCACTTACTGCTCATCCATCTTGTTAGCTGCAGCAGGATGACGATGATCCCAGTGTCTTCCTGGACTTCATTTTTGGGGATGAGTAGAAGCTATCATGGTTTGCACTGAAAGGATTCAAGCCAGAACTATATGGAGGGATGGTCTCTTTTATTCACCAAATGGCCATGGTGATGCTCTAAGGCCATCTGAGTCACAGACAAGGTCAACACACTAATGAACTGGAGGCCTCGTGCACATGGAAGAGTCGTCAGGAAGGACAGACACATGCCCATTCCATCTACACTCTGCCATGCCTTTGCCCTCTCAGCTCTTACTTCCCAACTTTCATTCTTTGCATGAGACTATCTATAGTTTTCTTAGGACTTTTCTTCAGAAGAAAATAGCCTTTTTTCATGCTTTCTTTTGCCTAGCAGTTCAAAGAATGGCTGGGAGAATTTTTCCCATTCACCTTTAAAATTTAATTTCACCATTATGTAATCCCCATCTTGCATAAATATGGGTTATAGCTAGGGATTTTCAAAATCCAACATGTTTGAGACTATAGAGATAAATATATTTTATATGCTACAATCTCATAACGCTTCACTGTCTCAACCAATTTAGAGATATCCAGGAGACAATAAAATATGATGAGAGTATAATCCTGAGGTCAGTTTTTACTAGGACCTCTTTGAGTGCCGTCCATTGCCTGAGAAAACAATTGCCTCCTCTTTTTAAAAAGAGCCTGCTCCATATGGTTGGAGGAGGGGAAGTTCTTTCTTTACCTTTGGCACTTCCTGATCACCAGGACCCTTTGCTATATGTACTTTTCCTCCCCTCCATGGCTTTCAACTGTTTTCATTCTTTCTCCCCCACCCCCACTTTCTGTCCTTATCTGGTAAATTAGCAAGTAAGTGTCTGTCTGGAGGAGAGATTTTTGTTTGTTTGTTTGTTTGTTTGGGTTTGGGAGGACTGGTTTCCACTTCCTCCCTCTCATTCAGCAACTGACTGCTTATTTATGGGGTCCACTGATTACTCTATCTTTTTCTGAGCCCTGGGTAGGGGGCAGGGACCAGGGGTCTGCACTTACTGACCTCATTTTGTTGCATGCCTTGGATCAGCACTGTTTTGGAAATTAGCCTTGGGGAGCTTTAAAGAAAAACAGTATTCAACAGGAGTTCCCCAAATTTTAGCTGACTGGGAATTTTTACCCTTTAGGAAATTCATCTATTAAGTACACTCAGCTCCCATTTACGAAAGCTGAGGAAGAGCAAAATGATCCATTTGTGCTGATTTAAAACGATAATTGCTTATGTTTGGACAGTATTTTTTAAAAGGCATTTAAATTCTTTTGAGGGGTGTGTGTGTGTGTGTGTGTGTGTGTCTGTCTGTCTGTCTGTGTCTGTGTGTGTCTGTGTGTCTGTGTGTCTGTGTGTTGCACCGACCATAATACACATATGAAGACCAGAAAACAACCTGTGGAGTTTTGATCTGTCCCTCCACATGCAGTCCCCAGGGATCAAAATCAGGTTGTCAGGCTTGGCAGCAAGCATCCTTGACCACTAAGCTATCTCACCAGCAGACAGTGGATCAAAAAAGTTGCTTTCAGTTTACAACTAATAGAAGTGGCCCGTGTTTTCTGATGACCCTTGAAGCAATTTGTTCTCTAGTAATCAAACAAGATGTAATAAGACAAAGCTGAGAAGATCTTCATGCACTCAAAGACATGATGTGCCAGCGAATCTCATGGAAAAGAGAATTCTACTGTCTTTGTATCAAAAAGGATTATGTGCCTTTAATCCCAGCACTTGGGAGGCAGGGGCAGAGGCAGGCAGATCTCATGATTTGGAGGCCAGCCCGGTCCATAGAGTGAGTTCCAGCACAGCCATCGCTACACAGAGAAACCCTGTCTAGAAAAAGCAAACACAAAACAAAGCCACACAATAAAAGCCCAGAAAAGAACAAGGAAGGATTGTGCAAGGAGGAAGGATCCCAAGGACGAGTTAAATATTTATTGCAGGAGACCTGTGGCACACCCCTTGGTTTGTCTACTGCTGTAGCTCTGTGTAGTGGTCTTAAAGGTTTGAATTGAACTTTTCCTAGTGAGGGAGGGATGGTTGATGTGTTTAAAAACCCTGTCTGTGTTTTCACACATCCTGTATGAAGTCTGTGTTCTTTATTTTGGACAGGATTATATTGAAAGTAGCTTTTTGATTAAAGACCTGTATCTTTTCGAGATCTTCTGTCCCTGATGATTTACTGTTACGTTTTGTAAAACCAAGGGTCTTATTGATCTATTGATTTCATATTATACTGAGTAGGCATAGGTATTAGCCTATGGCTAGAGACACTGACTGCCATATAATCACAGTAAAACATTGAGTCTCATGAGCTGTAGTAGCCTTTGCACGGGAAAATACATTGGAATTATAATTTCCTGAGAATGTCAACTTACTGTGCCTGTCAAGATATTAATCTGAAGCTAGTGTTTACTCACGGAATATTAGTATTACACACTTGACCAGACGTTGTGTCATCTTATGATGCAGTTATCCTTCAGGGACATCACCAATTCTTGTATTCAGAGCTCCTACTTGCCTTTTGATGGGGTAAACCTATGTGTCAGTAGGACATGAGTAATGTGAAAACTAGCACCTAACAGCAAAGACCCATTCATTGAAATCTTCTAGTGCCTGATAGAGTACCTATATGTCTGTCTGTCTCAGCTCACTTGATTCTCTCAAAAAGGGTCTTAGGAAATTAATGGAAAGAGAGCCCATGAATTTGAAAGAGAGCAAGGAAAGGTATGTGGGGGAGTTCATAGAGAGGAAATGGAGGATAGAGATGAATGTAATTATTGTACAGTTTTAAAAAATGAAATCAATTTTTTAGTTGCCATGAAATAAATAGTGTGATTTCCCATTCACATACGGAAGAGAAGGCTCAGAGGCTGTAGAACTTAGTAGTCATTAACCTCTTGTTCCTAAAAGGTTGTAGAGCTGACACTTGGAACCCTGTTTTTACCCAAGTCAAGAGCATACACAACTGTAGAGCTTCTCATAAAAGGACTAGAACTGAGTTTATGAAAAAAAAATCAGATTCAGCTCTATTTTTGATGAACAAAGGGGTAGGATCCAAGCCAAAAGAGGAAGAGAGACCCAGGCCTGGTGTGAAAGCAAGTGAAGTCCCTAAAGGAAGGTTCCCCACCCCAAGTAAGTCTCCATACTTGAGTGATCTGTGCTATAAGTGGCACCCCTTCAACGTTTCCCACTGACTTGTTTCTTACAGGGAGGAAGCCGGTGGATACTCCAAAACAAAATCAGAAGGAAAGCCCTTATGCAAGAAAAGTAGTTTTCCATAACAGACATAGAGAAATAGACTAGTAGTTGCCTAGGACTGGAGGATTTATACAGAATTTCTTTTGGAGGCGATGAATATGTTCTGGAATCTACTAGTACTGATACTGTACCTCTCTCTCTCTCTCTCTCTCTCTCTCTCTCTCTCTCTCTCTCTCTGTGTGTGTGTGTGTGTGTGTGTGTCTGTGTGTCTGTGTGTGTCTGTGTCTGTGTGCACGTTTGTGTATTGCTTGAAAGAAATAACATTTATGGTATGTGTATTATATGTCAACTTTTTAAGAACAGCAATGATTGAGTGTACTATTCCCTTCCCCTTCTACCTCCTTTTCCATCAATTTCCTTAAAGTCTGTGCCTTATGAAGAGTCTGCTCTTAAGGAAGAAAGCTCCTGGAAATGGAATGTCTGCTTAAAGCATCCATATCCTTGGGGGTTCACAGTGCTCTGGGATGCCATTCGTGGCCTATGACCCTTGACTAAAGAACAGAGCTTTGAAATCAGCTCTGCTCAGGAGCTGGTCAGTATGGGCTCCTAAGTTCCAGTGTGGATTTTTTACTCCCTGATTACAAGTTTTCTGTAAAAATTGTGAGAGCCAGTTCGGGTTTCTTCTTCTCTGCAGGATTCTAAGGGAAAGGCTGTCCTTTGCCTTATGAGAAATGTGACTAGTTAGAAGTATAACTTCCCTCGAACAAGTTGATTTATCTTGAAGTACAGCAATTTGCTACACGTGCGTTTTTCAGAAAGCACTAATCAATTCCAGGTCAGGATCAGTTAAAGCGCCCCACAAATTGATAGTGAGGTCTTAAAAAGGCTCAGCAGCTTTGGAACGTTAAATTTACTTGCTGTAAATTTGGAATAAGAGCATAAAGAATCACATTCCAGCAGGATGATGAAAATTCATCATGTTCATTATGTGTTTCTTCAGAAGCACACTACATTAATTTTCCAGCTCAACTAAGTGGAGGATGTAGGGTTTCTCGTTACTAAAAAACTTGCTCTGATGTTGAGAAGGGCGCTCCAGTTCCATTAATGAATCCAGTCTGCTCTGACTTGAGATGCTGTTTAATGCGTCCTAAAGCTCTAACATGGCGCAGTGTCTTACAAACCAACACCAGGTTTTCTCCCCTTAAAAACAGTGGCCAGGAAGGTGTTTATAAGACTTCCCTTTGTTTTCCAAGGACCGAGTGTAATAGCTTACAATTAGCTCGTGCTTATCTGTGGTAGCCAAGGAGAGCAATGGTGTGGCTCCTCTTGGGTTAAAGTCTTTATCTTTGAGATATGTGCTGGTCCACATTTGCCTCTGGGGATGCATCCAAATGAAGGATAGAGGAAGACAAAGGAATCCAGCATCTCTTCTTCGAAGGCCCCTCCAGACATCTCCTTCACTCTTGAGGATGTTGGAGAATGATAGATTCACCCTCTCCCCACAGAGGAGGGGTCTTGTGCAAGATAGAAAACAACATGCTTCCATGTTTGATGGGCCTTCTGGGTGAGCTACAGCCAGTTCAGAGAGAGGTTCAAAGAAAAGCAAGGCAACGGAATTTCGACACTGTCCTGTCAGTTCAGATGATAAGTTGAAAGCAAACAAAGGTCCCCCCAAGAATCACTGGACACATGCTGGGCTTGTCTTTCTAGTGTAGATTTATTTTCCATGCCATTTCAAAGAACTCTCCAAAAAGAGCTTTGCAAATTATTCCTGGGCACAGAACTGCTTGACGCTTCCTGAAGAGCTGTTTGTGTTGTTGTGAACAGCAGCACCTATTAAATGAATTCTAGAAATGCTAGCTGAGCATTCACATTGGGAAACAGAGGTTACACCTAAGGCCATTATACCTGTGTTTCCAGTAATTCTAGGCCTGGGATTATTTAGATTTTTTTTCCTTGGGCCTTTTTCAACTATATTTAGTCCTAGGACACCAGAACCCTGGGTACCTTTTTTTTAGGCTTTGCAGGGGGGACACGGAGGTTTATGTTTGATATTCTCAGACTACACAGGCCTTTTCGTCACCTTCTCCTCAGACCATTAGAGACATGCCAAACTAGAATCTGTTCATCTATATCCTTTCTGTCCAGAAGAAATGTTTTGGCAGTCTATCTGCATATACATTATACCCAAACTTGTGGTAGATCTCTGTCTGAAACCATGAAAGCTAAACAGAGAAATTTACGTGATCGCTCTCCCGTCTAAATTCCAGAGTCCTTTCTTTCCTCTTTGTCAGTGACAAGGTTCAGCAGTATAAGTAATCTAATGGGGAGGGGACAATGCAAACTTCATCTGTGTTAGTTTGAGCACACATGTGCAATCCATCAGGCCGGCAGTCATATATAACCCAAAACTTCACAGAGTCTGCTCCTGACTTGTTTTATGGTAAGGTCCTAGGAGGGGATAAGGAAGAGGAAATGCAGGAAATGAAAAGCATGAGAGCAGGAAAGGGGGAGGGAGGGCAGAGATGTGGATTAGGAAATTTGAAGAGACATACTGAGAGGACAAAATGTGTCTGGGAGTTAAAACAGGGCCAGGTGTGGGGTGCGGCCTGTAATCCCAGCTACTGAAGCCCAAGCAGGCACACTGCAAGTTGATTCAAGATGGCTTTGAAATAGAGACCTGTCTAAAAGTAAAATATGAAGAAAAGTGAGGTGTAACCCAACTTAAAGACCATTTAGTACACTTAAAAACTCCATTCTTGATCTCTAGCAATGCAATGCATGTATATGTGCACATGGACACTCTCTCTCTCCTCACACCAGCTTACTGACTCACTTAGCTGGGTCTTCATTCTGCTTTTTGTTCTCTACAATAAATGATAAAATCTGATTTCTATTTCCATTACTCTAAGAAATGCTTCTCATATAGGAACCCCTTTTTTACAGTCTCTGCAGGCTTGGAACTTAGCAGTAGAATATCAGCAGGGATGGTCATGGTGATGGTCCCAGCCCCTCAGAGAGAATGTGAGATCGGAGGCTATGCCATTAGCTATGGAATGGGTGTGGTGTTAGACCAGGGGATTAGGGTTATTGCTTTTTTGTCCACAAAAGAGATAGAAGAGAATTGCTGGAATGTTCAGTATGTTACTCTGTCCTATTAGTATTTAGAGCTGTCTCTTCATGGTGCACTTGTTAGTTTGTGAATGGATTCTCCAATGAGTAATTGAGGTTTGCATGATTAATGGAGGTCTTTGTAAACAGTGGTACTTCTGACCCCCAAAGTCTTATGAATGTGTGGCAAAAATGAAGGCTTCAGGAATATATATATATATGAAAAATAAACAAAAAACTGTTGAAGGCACAGTGAAGATCAAGGCAGCCTCAGCAACTTAATGAGATCTCATCTCAAAATACAGACAAGGATAATAGCGAATTCTTTTCAGCTCCTGTCAACCGTTAGTATAGTAGCTAGCCCAGAGCAGCAGGCACTGGGCACAGCAGTGAAAGCTAATGTGGTTTAGCTAAGGGCTTGATCACCCATCCATCCTCTCCTAGAAAGAAATTGCGTTGGCTCTTTCCCTGGTCATGTCCAGTGCCCTCACTACCAACTTGCCTACCAGCCATACTTTCATCAGATTTCTGCTTCTTCAGCCTTGTCCACCTATGGCAAAACATTGTCTTTGCAATCCTTTTCAACAAGCCAGTGAGTGCTAGGCAGTTCCACAGAGATTCAGATGATAAGAAAAAGGAAGGTCATGTTTGGGATAGGCCACAAAGTTCTCTGCTACTCGCTATGACTCTACTATAATCATACAAAAGCGAACTCAGTTGGAGCTTTGTTTTTGGAAGTTTTGAACCGAAGTACTCAGGTCTGTTTCTCTCTTTGCCTTTGAACTAACGATTGCAGAGGTAGACTGTGCTGAGGTTGATCCAGGTGGTGATGTGCTCATCTGTCATCTAGAAAGAAAACAACAGAACGTGATTCATTCTTAAAGGACCAGAAGCTGTCCTGAGCCTTCAGGGCCAGCCTTGTGAAAGCAAGTTGGTAGCTTTGGTAATTATTGTGAGAATAATGAACTTAAACTCAAAATTAGCTCAAGACCATGATTCCAAGGCCACCAGCAACTACCCATCTCTGAAAGAAAGTAAATAGACTATAAATTACCTCTTACATTCTATAACACAGAAGGGCAGTTAGAATGAGATTTACTCAGGTCTTCTTAAAATGAAGGATATGTTATTAAGATAAAGCATGAAACAGATTATATTCTTAAATGAGCTTCCTCATTAGAGAGACAAATAATGAAAGAGTTGCTGGGAGATAGTTATGGCAGAGACAGTTTAAAAAATCAAATATTACCAAAAATATTTCTTAAGGTTGAGGAGAAATGAACTGTGCCGTTGAATAGTTAGAAAGCTATAAATAAATCAAATAGCATTCTCTCCAGTCCTACCTTTTTAAGGTTAGAAAAATTTAGTGGCTCATCGCAGCTTATGAGATCAAGGCTGAATTCTCTAGCATTGCTTCTAAGTTCCTGCCCAGCTTGGCCCCAGCCTTCTCTCCCATATGGTCTCCATAGCCATTTTATTTCATCCACCCATATGGCATTTATAGAGAGACACCATGTGTAAGACATTGCTAGGTGTATTGTGATCTAACACCACATTACTCCCTTTGTAGGGACTTTATTAGTTCCTATGGCCATTCTACTTCGGCCCCATTAAAAAAAAAAAAATTATGAGGTGCTGAGGTCTGGGCAATGATTGTAGAAATGGCCTGGGGGGAAAATCAGACACGGATATGGTGGGAGAGGGAAGAAAGACATTGAACAGCAAAAATGATAGGTACAAACCACTCTGTATTTTTCAGTGAATTTCCAACTCCCACAAACTTAGTGAAAACCATGCAAACTGAAATTGGGTAAGCAATGTGTGATATATTAACTCAACGAAACATCATATTACATGGAAATATGTATGTGAAATGCTGTTAGTAGTAACAGTTAATTAACATTGATGGAATGCTTATTAGATGCCGAGCATTGTTATGATGTATGTATGTGTATACAAATGTAAACATATCAAACCTCTAATTGCTGTGGACAATATTTGGCCCAGTGTTATGGGTAGACATATCAAACAGCAGTATGGTTAAGAGCCAAGGTCACATATTTAGCACATAGTAGAGTCCAAATTTGAAATGATGCATGTTCCAGGGCTATGCTCTTTACTAGACATTTATCTCTGTGTAGGAAAACAAATACTGAAATGCGTGTGAATTTAGATAACTACGACTCACTTTGATGCAAATGAACTGAGTCAGGAATTAGCCTAATAGCCTGAGGTAAGAAACTTGGCTTGCTTGGCAGTGTTTCTTCATTAGTAAACACTTCTCTTGCCTTACAGCTATCTCTCCATGATTTAATGAGATAACGTTATGAAAGTCCTTGTGATGTCCTTTGATAATAAGCATGTTTTCAAAATACCAACCATAATTGTCAACCATAGTTCTAAGAGTTAGAAAAGTAAAGGCAGAACGTTCGTGAATTTTTCAGGTCTGCGGTTGGTGTTCAAATCTGGGTGGGTAAAACATAGTGAGAAATATCCTTGACCTTTGGAAGGAAGAACAGATGAACAGATTGCTAGTTTAATATCATGGAAACAAGCTAATTGATGGATTAACTAGAAGTTTTTATTCTTAAAAAATGATGGTATCCAATATGAGCCATTTATGATATCTATCTAGCACCCTCTGACTTTTCCTTAATCCATTAATTTATCTAACAATGTGCTTAATTTACTGTAAATATAAATGTGAATAAGTAGTACAGGCCAAAGTAGATATACTCATTTTCTAGTGCTAGTTTTCCTTTTTATTAAATTGAATGTTTGGATACATCATAGGTGCCTAGGCTTTAAGAAACTATGGTTTTGCAAGTAACTGCCAAACCTTCTGAATCCTATGACATTTGTACGTGGCTAAACTCTCATGCAAATATTTCAATATCAAGTCTGGTGTTTTGAATAACCAGTACTTTTGTAACATCTTAGTATGTTACACTTGGTGTTTGTCTAGTCAGTCACAGAACCTTCACTCTTACTATATTCAAACCAAACTCTCATGAGACACCTAGGCAATAGGAGATCAGGTAGACAAACTAGTCTTTCTGGTTTAGCATCTCTTATATGCTACCAAACGTCTGAAGTGACCTTTCTCTTGTTTTTTTTTTATCAAGGAGATTATGCTAATACTGGAATATACTGTATATTCATCTTGCAAGACTAGAGAATACTTGGGAACTGTTTTATATTCTTAGCTGCTTATAATAGCTAATAATCTATTTCTCTTTCAATTAATGTCAGTCACTAGATGAGTCCATTACTAATTTCCCCAAATTTGCCTGAAATTTAAAAACAGCTTTATGAGACTATATTTGAATGACAAGTTAGCGGTCAACTCCACCTGGCTAAAGAGGGGATGTCTGACAGACTAAGGCCCACTTATTATTCCTTAGTCATTCTTTCCCATTCTGCTTTCAGTTTTGGTTCACCCTCTATAGTCTCTATTAAGAAGACTCATCAAGTAGTTGTGGTAGCTTAGGAAATCATGTTGGTACGGCTATCAATATGTAGGAGCAACAACACACCTAGGTTTGTAAATTTACTTATGGCTTAGAATTAAAGAAAGAAGGAAATCGGTATGGTGAGCAAAGGATGAATGGAGACGAGGTGAGAGCAGGAAAACCAGATCTCAGTCCTTAGAAGAATTATCTATTCTTTTAGTTTTTGTCAATTTTTTGAGAATTTTGTGAAATGAATTTATGAGTATACAATATTAAGGCTCAGTTTAGTAATGTGTCAATTTTCTGCACTAATTTAAAAATATTTCCTGATTAGTGCACAGTTTTAGTGTGTGGGTATGATGTGCGTGGGGTGACACATGCCTTAGTGAGTGTATGTAGATCAGAGGACACTCCTGTGAGGTCAGTTCTCTCCCTCCAACTTCATGTATGTTCTGCAAGGGGTGCACTTTGAGCTGTAATTGTTTTTACCACTGATACGTCCCACAGGCCTCACACTATCTTTTTAGTATGCTCATTGCTGTGAGAGAATCAGAACCCATGCTGGACTGTGATTGGGGTGCACCAGACTTAGTATTTTTCTGGCCTTTGGACTATCACTAGGAAGAACTTGGGATGGAAGCAACTCTGGTGGAGGCACAACAGCCAATGTGGATACAGAGATTAAGAGGTGGAGGTAGACCTGAAAATCTTGAGATATCCAACCTAAAGATTCCAGAGATGAACTTAACAAGGAATAATGAATAAAAGTGAAGGGGATTGGGTGCCATTGGCTACATATAGTAGAGAAGCTTTTTTTCTTAATGATTTTCCACTTCCTCTATAGTTTTATTTTCCTACACCAGTTGAAAGCCTAAAACACAGTTGATAATTACTAATGCTAGCAACAAGGCTCATGGGAGTTCTGTGCATTGTAGGGATGGACCGCACATGCTTGAGAAAGGTTTTGTGAAGGACTGGGATTTGTGCAATGTTTTGTGTCATTACTCAGAAGGCCAGGAGGGGGTGCAACCATTTGGTTGATACCATGGTGTAACAAGATTGTTTTGGACGAAGTTTTCCTCAGAAATGACAATGAATTATGCTCATCGCATACTCCCAGTTCTCTCTCTCTCTCTCTCTCTCTCTCTCTCTCTCTCTCTTCTCTCTCTCAAGACAGTATGTCAAGACAAGCTACTAATAATTCCACAACTGTAACTCTAAACATTCAATGTACCATGGATGCAGAAAGGCCTCTTTGATGTGACAAAAAAAGATGTCTTTTACCATTGTTCCTTGCACTCACTTATTGACATTTGCCATGCACACCAATTTTTTTTTCCCTTCTGAGAGCTTCTTACTTTCCATTAACTTCGGTCTTATCCTTTCTACAGATAACACATTAAAAACAGCTCTGGCTATGAATCTTTCCTTAAACTTTTAAATTTTCACTTGTAAATGAATACATACTAATGTTTGGAGTTATCAGAAGTTATACTTATGTTTCTACTAGATGTCTAGAGGTGCTTTGTTAATGGATTCTGGTTCTGTTTCCAAGGTATCGCTTTTGAAAATGATGCTCTTGGCACTGGCAATGCCTCCCCACAGTGAACTGTTCATGCAGAGTTATGTAATTTCTTTGTCAATGTATAAACTCTTTGGCTTTGTTATAATCTTTCATACTGCAATTTTTTGTTTTCCTTGTTCTTGTTGGGGGGTTGTATTTTGTTTTTGTTTTTACAGTTAAGAGAGGAAGTCTAGCAAGAGGGTATAAGTTTTAGATTGTAACAGTCTGACCGTTTCTATCATCTCAGTGTATCTGGTGCTGTTTAACAGGGATATGGAAGTATGTGGGGACTCTAAAATAAGCGAAACGGAATTACTATCTAATAATTACGTTAGAGAATCAAAAGGACCGGGAAGTTAGGTATAAAAACAGCTATGCGAATTCCCATTCAAGAGACTAGATAAAAAAGAAAACATACTCAAGCATTATTCTTTATTAATGGAGACCAAAGACAGAAAACAAACTGAAAAGTTGATGCCTGTCTGCACTGACACTGGCTGGCTGGAGTGTGGGTGAATGTTAATTTGTTTCTCTGAATGTTAGTTTTCAAATTTCCGAGAAAGAGCCAAATGGAGACAGAGTCAGACAAACTTAATAGCTTGGGGCGGGGTAGGGGGACCAGGCTGTAGTATGATTAATACTCTTAGCCCAGTTGAATGAAGAATATATCAGCTGGGTGTAGGCGTCAGGGCTATTAGTCATGATGTGGAGAAGGGGAAAGTCAAAGGGATAAGTAAACAGGTGCACTGAGCAACCCACTGGACAGAGGGACAGAAAAGGCCTCCTTGAGTTCTGTGCAAGGCTCAGACAAGGTGATTATTAAAACACAAATCAGTATTTTAAGTCCAGAATGATTTAGGTGCATGTTCAGCTGCAAGACTTTCGGGGAAAAAAAGCAATACCTTTCTAGCTCTCAGGCTATATCTGCAACATAGGAATGTGTATAATTGGCCTACATAAAGTATTGTAAGAATAAAAAGACAGAATGTATTCACTTACCATAGTGCTTGAAACACTGTAACTTCAATAAATCCTAACTATTGATATGATGTTTTATTTTGAACATCATCGTTTAAAGGTCCGCATTAATATAATGCCATACCGAGACACTGTAAAGGAATAAGAAGTCTTAGCATTGATCCTGTGCTTATGGAACCTCCTTTCCATGTTGGTTGACAGTGGGGGGATTCCTTGAAGTTTTGTCCTACATGAATTGCAGGTAATGTCAAGATGGGAAGCTTCTAATGCTTTGGGGGGATTTAATGCTATGGGTTCAAACACCCTGGAAGATTGTCAAAACTTGAGGACTTTCTAACACATTTTATGTTAGATCGAAATAGAGTAATTAATTATACATATCCACAGGGTGCAGTGAAATCGGGTTCTGAGCCTCCAAACCCTGGGCATTTAAAAATTCTAAACATTGCCCCCTGTGAGCATGGTTCGTGTGAATCTCTTTGTATGCACTGACACCATGCAGCAGTCTTGGTTTTGGCATCAATTCTCACTTACCTATGTTCAAGCAAATTAACGTTCTCACCTGGCCACTGTACTTAAACAAGGATTGAGAATTGACAGGTAAGCTTTCTTTCTTTCTTTTTTATATGGGGATGTTCAGTGCCCTCTGTCTGGCATTCTTTCAGAGATAGAAGGGAAGGAGAGCAAGGTCACTGCAGAGAGCCAGGGACGTGTGGAAAGAAGTCTGTTAGAATTGGGTTGGCACATGAGCATCCATCCCTTGTTCTATAGTAAGATCTCTGGAAACGTTCAAAGAGCCAGGGCAGACAAAGTAATTATTGGCACATTACAAGGCTGATTTGACCATCATTTGCATCAATATTCCAATGAAACATCGGTGTCAGGGTGAATTAGAACAGTACAGCACCACCATTTCCTATTGCCCTCTGAGCTCAGATGATTTGTATCCCAAGAAAGAATAGAAAACAATGGAAAACAATGGTTTGGGCCATTCTGGGCTAAGAGGTTCTGACTTTATTGACACCCATATTGTGATTTTTTTTAAATGACAAATTTGAATTTCAGTTCATCTCTTAGTCTCTGACTTGAACAATAAACCTATTGAAGGGATTGCTTTCTTTTTCAATCAAGATAGAATTCTCAGTGATGTCAACTCTACTGCCTCAGATCCCGTGATTTGGAAGTGATAGCTTGGGTCTGGCCTTAGTGCTGTCCACTGAAGAAGCAACAGTCAATTGTGTCTTCTTTTTTGCTGGAATCAAGGACAGCCCACCCCCTTAAGCCTGCGCAAGTGGGCCCCCCGGCGTGGTTAAGAAAAGTGCTAAGCAACAGGAGCAGAAGACTTCATTAGGGAAGGCAACTGTAGCTGTATTTTTAGCGATTCTGTTTAAAACACCCAATCTCAAAATCGCCCTTTTCCAGGCATATTGCCAAATTACAGCAATGGGCCAGTTTTTTAATGCCCATTTAAAATAATCCCCCTCGAATGCAGCACTATGGCAAAGGTCCCTTTGGCAGAAAGCCACTTTAGACATCAGCTCGCTCCAAGCATTATTTTAAAACAGTGCCCAGGCCTCTCAGTAATTTAGGAGCTATTGCCTTTGAACCCAGAAAGTGTCAGTGCACTGAGAACATACAGAAATGGTGCTGGCATGAAAAAAATCGTTGGATCTCCTTTCCCATAGATAAATGTAAGACTTCCCTTGTCCATCTTTCTAGATTGAACTATTTTTCCCTGATTTAATCCTTTTTCCCCTATTCCCTTCAGATTTAAATAGCAAATTATGCCCATGGGGCAAGGAATAAGGTAGTGAAGAGGGAGAAAATTAAGTTCCAAGCATATGCTTTATGTATGCCAAATACTCCTCAACAAAGTGAAAAGTACAGCAGCCACTGTGATCTGGGCAGTAGATCACCTACCCAATCTCACTTGTCCTGAATAACGAAGTCATTGGTACATATTTTAGCACCAAACCAACAGAATTCTGATTTAGTACTACCTGAACTTTTGTCTCCAGCAGTTGTTAAGGCTTTAAGCATCACCAGAAATAGCTTGAAATGAGAGAAAATTCTCAAAAATGAGTTACCCAAAATGCAGGTCTGATTTCTCACTCAGTTGCATTTGTTCGTGTCTTAGGACTACAAATATATAACGGTCCTACAGCACGTCTACGAACAAATATCCTATGTCCTGCACATAAGGGCACACAATGCCCTTCCTCCCTCCTGCCCCACCGGCCTGGGCAGCAGAGATTCGTCTGTACAGAACTATAAAGACTATGAACTGTAATGCTAAGGAGTCAAAACCAGATGAGCTAATGGAGCTACTGGGGTGGAATTTTGAGAAAAAGAAAAACATCTTGCTGCCAGGAAGATCTGCTGAGCTCAGTTTCGAGGCTTGGCCGAGACAGTTCCGAAATCATGGTCTTTGGTGTTATGC